>NC_041062.1:2990436-3290436 GCF_900634775.1 Gouania willdenowi | reverse complement strand
ACGCCGATCCCTACGCAGCCTGACACGTGCCTCCAAAAAAAGGAGCATAAATTTGAGTCTATTCAGATCCTCTGCATTTCATTGTGACTGTACCTGATGCACGTTAAAGATAACTGGTTGTGGGAATAAAGCAGTGCGCTTAAGAAATTATCCGCAATGGATGCGAGGAAACCGCTTGGAGACGCGCACAGGTATAGTAATTATTTCAGTGTTTTCGGTTTCGGCCTTTGTCTCCTCGTTTTCGGTTTGGGCTAAGAATTTTCATTTCGGTGCATCGTAATAGGCTCTGACTCGACTCGTGTATCTGCTGTACAACAATGGAACAGTTTGGTAAGAACTCCATTAGCTTGTTAAAAGGTAAAACTGAGCTCAAACCTGATGAGGGTTGAACTCACTGAAGGCGTGAGGTTGTTTAGTGACTACGGTTGGTGGTTCTACGAGAAGGTTTTTCCTCCTTTGAAAAGAAGGGAAAAGGAGGGGACGGGTGTGGTGAATAATTGATAGTGGCTGAGAGCGATATGAGTTTAGTTAATGTGCCCAGCAGCGGCGGCTAAGAGAGGAGCTGTTAGCTATTCTACCTCAGGCCTAAAACTCAGGAGCTGGAGTCTGCATGGTTCCTGGGTTAGTCATTCGTTTCATTTGTACTTTTCTTTCAGAACTCAGTCCATCTTTTTGAATGGTGGGTGGAAATATTCTCTCATTCTGTATATGTGTGTGTCTACGTGTGTAGTGGAAGGCATGTGCACAGCTGGATCTGGCTGGTGGCGGTGTTGTAGCTGCCCTGGGCTTCCTTTCTCAGAGTGGTAATAGAGTGCTCCTGTCAGCCTCCCCAGATGCTGCTCCATAAGGACCCTCAGCTCACCGGGAGAGTTTCTTCGTCCAAACTTACACTCTCTGCTTCTTCCATAGCTTCTACTTTTCTCTGAGGAGGTGAAACGATGCGGATTACAGTCAGGCTTGAAGAAGCGCTCAAAACTTTTAGGGAAAGCTGCAAAAAAACTGGCTTCTTCAACACTTTTCACATTAGCAGAAATAAGATAAACTTCAACATATTGGTTTGTCAATTTGGACAAAGCTGCACCAGATTCTCTGCATTTTACATCTAAACAAAAGATTATTTTGGACAAAAAAAATACATAAAAATGAAATTAAAACATCAACATTTTTTGTAAATGTTTAGCAAACTGGGGGTTAGACAAATACTCATTTGGTAAATGTAGACAAATCCATTTTTTTTGCTATTCACACATCAGAAATTAATTCACTTCTTTGTTCAAACACTGAGAAAAAAGTAATTTGCGACCATTTCCACAATCCTGAAGTAAATTCCAAGCTTTTCAGTACAACTGGAGTGTGATGCACATGGTAAAAATATCATTATACTTCTTTATTATTATGTCTTCTTTTGGAATAATATGTTAAGGTTTCATTTATTCTAACAACTTTTTTTCTAGGGAAATTTATGTACTTCGATCTCCAGGAAATTATTTTGATCAGGTAAAGTACATTTTGTGAGAAAAAACTTTTCTGAATAAATGAATCCTTAACATACAAACAAATACAGCAAAAAAAAAAAAAAAACCCTATTAAATCCAAAGTGTATCTGTTTGTGATACCACAATAACACAAGCATTTGTTATTGAATGCCTGACACTAGAAAAAAAAAAAAAAAAAAAAATTACTGATGGCATAGTGCAGCAGCATCGCGTTGTAATCGATTGTCTGCTCCATCGCTGCAGATTTTACTGAACTCAGATTCAACCTTTTATGAGGCGAGAATGACTGTAATTTTAATTATTTACTATATGTGACTTAATTGTGAGCCTATGCTACATTATGTAGAATCTAAAACTGCTGCCAACTGTCCTCTTCTCTGTGTGATGGACCGGTGCTCAGTCCATGGTGTTCCCCGCCTGCATGCATTAAAAACAAATTTTGAGCCATATTGATCTCTCTCCTGGAAATGCCATGTCAAACACTAAACAAACTCCCACTTAGCAGGAGGAACTGACACCTTCTCCCAAGTGAAAGATGACTTCATGCTATAAAAAACAAAACAAAATAAACCCTGACATCCGTTCCCATATTCCCTGAGCTTTAGGATGAGGAGGATCTTTTTCTCCAGTTGCACTCCTGTCGTTCCTCCTGATTTACCAGACATCCTCTTTCCCAGCTGTCACATTTGGTACAGATGGTTAAGCTCCATGGAACGGCCTGTCAGTCTCCATTTGGCCCCTTTTGTGTGACAGCGGGCCTGATGGCTCGTGAAGGACCCCCAACTTTCCACAGCACACACGGACACTGACATTTCTCAAAGGGGCTCATAAGCATGCACTGGCCAACCAGTCAGGAGAGAGAAGGGAAGAACCTAGAGTTGACCCAAAGCAAGCCACAGGCTAAGAGAGGAGGAGGAGGAGGAGGAGGAGGAGGAGGAGGAATGAAAAATGGAGAGAAAGTGGAGACTGAGAGCTTTGGGATAAATTTGGAAGTATGAGACGCAGCCACTGCTGCTGAAAGAGAAAAAAGGTAAAAGTTGGGGTTCAGTAAGAGACTTCCAGCTGGTGGGTCGGACTCCACAGCTCCCATCATTACTTCTGTATCAGTGCACTCCTCTCTGACTGTCTGCAGGTTGATTCAGGTGAAACACGGCTTTAGTACCGTGTTTCTCAAATAAGGGTATCCGATGGCACTACAGGGGGTACTTAAGAGTGAGTAATAAATAAAAAAATCTGTTTACATATGTATTTATAGTTTTTAATATTTATATTTTAATATATTTTTTTATATTTTTAATGTATGCATAAGCATTTTGCACTCTCATGGCCGTCGTTGCACCTTATTATTCAGTTTACCTTACAACCTCTTTGCGTAGTGTTGCTCCTTGTTTTCTGCGTGTGTATACTATTATTATTATTATTGTTATTAGTGTTGTTTTTTATTATGCCTTTCTAATTACCCCATGGAGATTAATACAGTTTTTGTCTGGTTCTGATTCTGAGAGAGGAAAATTAACAAATCAAAGCATGAAAAATATGGGTATTTTAAAATGTGTATGAAAATAATGATTATGAAAATGATCTTGATTAGAATATGAACTGAAAATACAAGCGTGAGTCCTGGTTCAGGTGGGAAAAGACCAAAAATCATTAAAAAAAACTGTAGAAATGAATCTATTCAGGAAGCATTAAATACTGTTTCTTTCCACTTATTTACAAAGTTAGATTCTTTAAAATGTGTCTCATTCATTCCATCATTATGCTGTATAGTTGTTTTTTTTAAATAATATTCTGAGCAAAATAGTGCAGCTGGACAAAGGATTCATATATAAGAGAAAGGGGGAACTTGAGCCAAACAAGATTGAAGACAAGTCTCTCATACTTACATAACATTTATTATCTGTCTCTGCAAATGTGATGAACTCATGGCGACTTGTGCAGGATGTAAAGGCAAGTCACTGTGCTTTTCATTATTAAGGTTTGGTTATGGGTTTTTGGGTCCATGTTGTAGTGCTTGTTTCCAAAAAGTAGCATTAAATAACTTCACATTAGGGAAAAAGTACATGTATATTTTCTGGTCTGACCAATGCTTTTTTTTTTTTTTTTTTTTTTTTTTTAACTCCTTTTCCCCTAAATAAAGGAAAGTGAGTGTTAAATCCATACCTGATGAACCCAGAACCCAGAACCCTAACCTTTGCCAGGGATGTTCAAGTATAGTTAAACTGCAGGCAGCACACTTGACAATCCAGAGGGGCTGTATAGGGAGGGGGGCTGCTGCTGCAGTATTGTAGTGCCTTAGGGCAATGCTCCCAGTCAATATATATCTCCACGCGCTCTCCTGCGCCTCCCATTTGAGCGGGACGCACTGCCCTGCTGCAGAGGAGTGACAGACAGCCACACCGGGGATGCTCTGTAGGTAGGAATCAACTCATTTGCTCTCAGCTTGGCATGCATGCACACTAATGAAGGAAAAATGGGTGAAAATCTGAAAAAGAAGAGCCTGTCAGTCACATTGTACTTTTGTAAAAATGCTCCGTGGGTCAAGAAGAAGCTGCTTTTAATAACTAATAGTATTCATGATTGAAATGACATTGTGCTTTCTTTGTTTTTAAAATCTAATAATTGCATGGTTTTAAATTTTTAAACTATTATTTGGGAGAATTATACAAACATGCATTTGTGATAAAATGTTTTATTGTATATGAGAAGCAACTTTTTATAGCTTATTTTTATGGCGACATTTTAAAATATTGGAAAATAACAAAATCGGACACTGATGAATAGTTTTAACGACACTGAATTTTTGAAAGGCATGTTTTTAATATTTTTACTATTTGTGCAAAAAACAGTTCTGCACACATGAATCAATGCAGCTAAAATACAGTTTATATATTTTATAAAAAGCCATGAGACTAAGTTCCATAGGACAACAAGAAGCTAATATTTGTTTTATTTTTCTCTTCAGACAATTCTACACCTCAGAGAAAAACGTACAAATTCGTCTGATGATGCACATCTAAGGTAAAGGATTAAACCTTGTATTAAAAATGCTAAATATGTTTGATATTGATTGTATTTTCCTTGGTGCTGCACAGCGAGCGGCTCCTGTTGGCTGCCGGCACATGTGGTTGCTCTACTCATGTTCACTTGTCAAAGCTTTTATTGTAGCCAGCCTCCTTAATTGCAACAATAGATGTTGAAGCGATCAAGCTTGTTTGATCCTCATCCCTAAAAGCTTAAAACAAAACCGCAGGGTTTGGATATGGGACAGCAGCGGGAGAGGGGGGGTGGGTAAAAGTGCAGCCAAATCAGTGGAGAGGGGAACGGATAGAGTTGAAAATCCACAGTAAAAATGATTTTTATTGATTGGTCGAAGCAGCAGCTGTTAGACTCCATTATGAGCTCAAAGCCCAGGTCAGAGCCCTGAGGCAGACAAGTGAGCCAATCAAAGGGCCAATCAGGGACCAGTTCTGAGGGTCCAGTCAGGAGAGCAGTGGGGAAACAACCTGCCAGCCTCAGTTAGACTCACTCTGTCTTTCTTCATGTGGTTTTATAGACGAGGTTGTCCTCTGTCGCTCAATATAAGCACCCATCCATCACCTGTCTCTGCTTCACCGGCCTTCACCACAAAACCAAACTCTGGGACGGAGAAAGATGAGCTGCAGAAGTTTGGACTCTGAACTTCCTCAGACTTGAATCTGGAAACAACCCAAGGAAATAGCAAAGAAAAAAATCCCTAAAGCAGAGTGTTTCAAATCAAATGAAGCTTCTTTTCTCTGCAGGCTTCAGCCAGCAGCTTCGCTACCACTATTCAAAGATTGTTTCAAAGTTTTTGTTGTTATAGAGAATTAATTTATATTTTTGTGGTTATCTTTTGACAGTAGATTGAAAGAGATATTGTTAAGAAGTTTAACTGAAAATTAATCAGTTGCTTTTAAAAGAATAAAAAGAAGAATTGAAGAATTTTGTCTAATTTAAGTCAATAATCATACACAAAGATATCTATTTCTAATTTGATTATCAAATTAGAATAGAAAAGAATAGAATCATTTTGTCATTGCACAAGTACAATGAAATTACACATGCCCTCCAAACAACATTCAGCTATATTTCAAAGATTCAAGCTAAATAGACACAATCATCATAAAAACAACATAAGGTACGCTAAAAGTCTGTCAGGATAAAAAGCTAATCAGGATAAAAGTGCATGGGTATAAAATATTAAAAAACAGATTTTTTTAACATTTTTCATTTTATTGTAGTGATGCTGGTGTGTGTTTGTTATTTAGAGAGTATATGGATAATAAATAGGAAAAACAAAGTCAAACTTTTACTAAAAAAACATGTAAAACCAGTGTCTCCGTGCACAGTGGAGCAGTTAAACTTATGCACCGTGTTCTGACCCAGATCCCAGTCCTGCACTAATGACGCCCTTTAGGCATGGAGCCAGGCACTCATTAGGAATCAGGCCTCAAACCCCCAACTTCGCTTCCTTCGCTCGCTACCAGTTATACCCGGCTAGCCTCTGCCTGGCTGTGCCGCGCCTGTGGCCGCCCTCCGAGGGGTCACTTAAGCCCAAGCAAGTGTCGAGGACCCTTTTGCACAGGTGCAGTTTCCTGTAAGGGGTCCATTTGTCCCCCGCCTCCCACCACCCAGCCTAAGCCTTGGGCCCTGCTAGCGCCTGGTGCTGCACTGGAACTAATGAGGAGTGGCAGGTACAGCGCACAGAGCAGCATGGGCCTCCCTGCAGTTAGGTTAGTGGCAGCCCTCCCGCTTAGGCAGACAACAAATATGCTCTCATAACACACACGTGTGTGCATAATGATATCTACCACCCTTCAGTGCACATGCAACCTGACTCATTTACGGTTAATTCTCAGACAGAAATCCAAAAAGCTTCACATTGGTGATAAATATGTGATAAAGTCCTTAATGACTGCATTGTGTGTTTTGCAGGTACGGCTTCAGTCTCTAAAGAAATATGCTCTGATACAAAGCACAGAAAAGTTTAAACTCTAGCTTGAACTCCCCTCAGCTAAATATTCAATATTCCAAGACTCAATCATGTCCAAAGATGATGCTTGTAAAGTGACATCTGCCACCAAACACAAGGAGCGCAAGCCAAAGAAGCCACATTACATTCCCCGGCCATGGGGAAAACCCTATAACTACAAATGCTTCCAGTGCCCGTTCACCTGCATGGAGAAATCCCACCTGTACAACCACATGAAGTACAGCCTGTGCAAAAACTCCCTGTCCTTGCTGATAGAGTCAGATTGGCCGTATAAGAAGGGAAACATCCTCCACCCTGAACAGCTACGACCCTTTCAACAGGCGCACGGCCTGTACGCCAATGGGAAAGGGGAGCTAGAGCAGGTATCAAGCGCTGAAGACAGGCAGGGTCAACAAAAAGCAGAAAAGGAGGAAGAAGGAAGGGAAAGCCAAGGGGCCGACGATGAAGAAGAGGGAACGCGAGGAGAAGGAGTGGAAATATCTGGGATGATGAAAGAACACTCAAACACCAACAGTAGACGAGACGGGACGGAGTTTGCTTTCAAGAAATCCAAACAAGAGTCAGATCTTCTAATGGCTGACATGCTCTCACTCGAGGATCAGCTTTTACAAGCCCGTTCTGTGGAGGTGGAGGCCCAGCTGAGACACTACAAGCTGTCAAAGACATGTTTGACGGCTCCTGGGCTTCTGTCAGAGCAGTGGCGCCTGCTGGCCTCCAGCCACACAAAGGCCAAAGCAGAGAGTTCTCAGCCTCGTCAGAGCGGTTCCATCCCCTGTTACCCTCCTCCACCCAACCTGGTAGATTACCAGGATCCCACTGGACTCAGCTTGTCCGTGCTCGGGGTCGGATACCCCATCAGTCCCAGCCTCTTCTCCTACATGAACTCAGCTATTGCAACGTCCGCCTCTGGAATCCCCGCACAGACCCAGGCACAGATTGCACAGCTTCCTTTCCTTGCATCGGCAGCTCAGCTGATGCATCCAGCCCCCAGCACACCCACAGAGCGGACTCTCATCCCGCCCCGCTTCTACTACCCCTTCCTCTGTGAACACGCGTTCGGACTGGCCTCTGGTCAAAACGAGGCAAGTAGAACTTCAAAGGTTTCCACAAACGATGTGGAGTCAAGTTCGCCGTCAGGCTACCAACCCAAAGTCAATCTGTGGAAAGTGCCTGCTTTGAGGCCTGGACCTCCGACTTCTCCAACTGGCTGGAAGTTCACTCAGAGAGACTCGGCTGAAAGTCAGGGCTGCAGGACGGGGGATAAATCACAGATTGTGGCCAAGGACGGCAAAGTAAACTGGGGGCTGAAGAGAACAGGAGCTGTTTTGAGAAATGATGAAGAACCTGCGGAGAAGAAGCCGAGCGCGGGCTTTAGTATTGACCTGCTGAAAAACATCCAATCAGCATCCACTATTAGTTTGGCAGCTGACAGACTTCTACAGAGCAGGTAAGAAATGCATTTATCATTTCACAAAAGAACATCACAGCAGGATTTAATGTAATCTTCAGGTTCTGCTTTGAAGATCAAAGCTTTGCAAAATCCAAACTAAAAAAAGTGATCACTTCCTCTTTCTCTCAGTTTACAGGATGCTCAACTTCAGTCCCATCCCAGTGAACCTTGGAGAATTGACCCCATGACCAGTCTCACCAAAGAAACGTCCTCAACCAGTGGAAGACCAACCAGCCGAAGCTCAACGACACCCAGGACGATGTCCGAGGGGGTGTCCGAGTCTGTTGCGGCCCTCCTGGGTGACCTCTCCAAGGCGCTGCAGGAGTACCAGGAGGCGGAGTGTAGAATCTCCCACCTGGAGAAGGAGGACCTTCCTGCCCAGCTACACCTCTGGGAACACCTGGGCAAAATCCGAAGCGAGCTCTCGCACATTCACCAGGCACTCGAGCAGACGAGGCGTCAGAGCGAAGGACCTCTTGACCTGTCGTTTAAAAGGGACACAACGGACTCAGCAGGGGACCACGGCAAGAGGGACGACTGTAGTCCTAAAGATAACATGACCGAGACAGAAGACGAGGACGAGGACGTGGAGGAGAAAAAGGAGGAAGCTGATGATGAGAGAGAGAGGAAGGTGATGAAGGCTTCGCTGGAGAGTCGGAAACACTCACTGGACATGCTGATAAAGATGAGTCAGGGGACAACAGGACACCCACAGGTTCTCTCTGCTGGTGGTCCAGGCCTGAGGCCCGGTCCGTCCGAGGCCTTATGGCAGAGCAGAACCACAAAGTGCGAGGCCGACTCCAGTGTCCTGCTCTGCCCCGACGGACGATCGGTCGTTTTCACAGAAATCCCCTCCTCCGCCAAAACCCCAAAGAGACCCTCGTCCATACAACGGCTGGAGGCTGCGTGTCCTCCGAGCCCTTTAACAGCAACGGACAATTAAAGCTCCATCGTAAATGCCACACTTTTTATTTTATCGGGCTGATAAAAAGATGTACACCTTCACTTTAAAACAAAATACATAAATAAAAAAAAAAACACTGCACCTTAGAAGACAAAGAGAGAATGAATGAATGGTTGGAGCGATTGTTTCTTTAAATGGATGAACAATCAATGCATTTAAACTCGCACTGAGAGACAATCCTATGGTAGGATCTGTGAATCTACTGTTAATAAACATGTACTTGATGTGAAATGTTTTTTAAAAAAACAATGTTTTTTATATTCAAGTAGTTGTCGGGGATGTATTAATGTATCTGCTGAGGTTGAAATGTATTATACACATTGTATTTATTGAGTAAACTGAGAGAAAAATCAAAGTGTTTGGTTTTATTTTTATTTTTTTTTTCATCTGAATAATGTGAGATACAAACACGTGAGAACTAAAAAACAAATAATCTTAAAGATGGGAGGGCCTGTTTCAGTCAGGATTAATCACAGATTGTGATCTACTATTTGCTGCACAGTGAACAACAATATATTCCATAAATAAAAGAGGAAACGACTCAAAGCGACAGTTCCTTTTTTAATAATCCTCTGCGTTAAAGGTGAAGACCTTAAACCAAATCACCATCAGGGTTACCTGTGAGTGCTGCGCTCCATTTGCAAAGGTCAGGAGCTCCATGTTGGATAAAGTTGACTCGTCTGCCCCGAGGACCCTTTCACCACCATCACACTCAAGACGACACAGCAAAGGTCAGCTGACAGAACCAGCAGAACCAGAGCAGATCATCACAGTGACCACCCAGAATCCATTTAATCTAGAAGAAACAATGGGAGAAATAATCATTTCAACAGCGCTTTTGCAGGGTTTTAAAACTCAAACTGGTTGGAAATAAATTACACTATAGTTAAGTAAAGTTATTATTATTATTATTATTGAACTCATGGTAAAGGACAGTTTAAAGTAAAAAATATTTAGTTTTTTCCAAATTCAATTTTATGATATAGAAAATTATAGTTTCTATTCAAATAAGACTTGCTATTTCTTGCCATTTGAATTTTGTGTTTGACATTGTGTTTTTAGGAATATTTATTCATATTAATATTTATTATAAGTTTTATTGACCAAAACACACACAAACAATGAATTTAGCTGTTTTGTTAACACTTTTTCAACTTTCTAGAGCTGGTAATGAAAAACAAAATTTTGAAGATGACAGAAATTCTGCACCATCGTAGTTAAATAATCTACACCCAACAGTGCCCTCAAGTGGACAAAATATGTAATAAGCGCTAAATTAGATTCCAAAACTTTGTGTCTCATAATTGTGGGAATGCAAATTCAAAATTGTTTGTTGTAGGAATGCTTCAAAAAGTGCGAAATAATTTCAAATGCCAAAAAATGGAGGAAAGGCTTTAGTAAGGCCAAAAAAGAGCAAAACAGAGGTAAGGCTATAGTAAGGCATAAAAAAGGGTGAACATTTTTCAGACGCCAAAAAATGGAGATATGGCTAAAGTAAGGCATGAAAAAAAATTGAGACAAAAAAATGGAGGTAAGGTTACAATAAAGCATATAAAAGGGCAACAAACTTTCAGACGAAAAAAAAATGGAAATAAGGCTGTAGTAAGAAATAAAAAAGGACCTAAAATTTTCAAATGCCAAAAAATGGAGGTAAGGCTATAAAAAGGCATGAAAAAGTGCGATAAGTTTAGACGCCAAAAAATTTGAAGTAAGGCATTAAAAAGGGCGAAAAACTTTTATATGAAAAAAAAAATGGAGGTAAGGCTATAGTAAGGCATGAAAAAGGGCGAAAAAATTCAAATGGCAAAAAATGGAGATGAGGTTAAAGTAAGGCATAAAAAAGGGAAGAAAAAAAATTATACGAAGTCAAATGGAGATAAGGCTATAGTAAAGCATAAAAAAAGGATTAAAATTTTGAAACGCCAAAAAATTAAAGTAAAGTTATAGTAAGGCATAAAAAGGCCAAAACTTTTTAGACGAAAAAAATGGAGGTACAGCTATAGTAAGGTATAAAAAAGGGAGAAAAGATTTTGGACGCCAAAAAATTGAGGTAAGTCTAAAATAAGGCATTAAGAAGGGCAAAAATGTTTTAGACAAAAAAAAAATGGCGGTAAGGCTAAAGTAAGGCATAAAAAAGGATTAAAATTTTGAGGCGACAAAAAATAGAGGTAATAGTAAGGCATAAAAAGGGCTAAAAAATTTCAGATGCCAAAAAATGGAAGTAAATTTATAGTAAAGCATGAAAAAGGATGAACATTTTTTAGACAAAAAAAATGTAGGTAAGGCTATAGTAAGCAATAAAAAGGGGCTAAAAATTTTCAGAATCCAAAAAATGGAAGTAAGGGATAGTAAGGCATAAAAAAGGGTGAAAAACTTTAAGACGCCAAAAAATGGAGGTAAGATTATAGTAAGGCATAAATAAGGGCGAACATTTTTTAGATGTAAAAAAATGAAGGTAAAGCTATAGTAAAACATAAATGAGGGCGAAAACCTTTTAGACGATAAAAATGGAGGTAAGTTATGCCTTACTATAGCCTTACCTCTGAATGTTGGGTGTTGTTCACATTTTTCTAATTTTTCATGCCGAACTGAATTTTCAGCCCAGTATAAGTGTGCTCATCATATTTGAACTAGTTTTTAGGGTCCTATAATAAGCTTATCTCAGAAAATTTTTATGCCTTACTATAGCCTTGAATGTTGGGTGTTTTTCACATTTTTTTCAACTTTCATGCCGAACTGCATTTTCAGCCCAGTATAAGTGTGCTTATCTTATTTGAACTAGTTTTTAGATTCCTATGATAGCCTTATCTGAAAAAAAAAAAAAATCCAAAATTTTTCTATTTTCATGCCTTACTATAGCCTTAACACCGAAAATGAGGTGTTTTCACATTTTTCATGCCAAGCTGCATTTTTAGCCCAGTTTAAGTGTGCTGATCATATTTGAACTAGTTTTTAGGGTCCTATCATAGCCTTATCTCAGTAAAAAAAATCTAATTTTTTTCCATTTTTATGCCTTACTATGGCATTACCTCTGAAATTTGGGTGTTTTTCACATGTGTCTCAACGTTCATGCCGAACTGCACTTTCAGGCCAGTATAAGTGTGCTCATCATATTTGAACGTGATTTTAGGGTCCTCTGATAAACTTATCTCAGAATAAAAAAAAAACAAAATTTTTTTCCATTTTTATGCCTGACCTCCGAAAATGAGGTGTTTTCACATTTTTCATGACTAAAAGCATTTTCAGCCCAGTATAAGTGTGCTCATCATATTTGAACTAGTTTTTAGGGTCCTGTGATAACTTTATCTCAGAAAAAACAATCTGAATTTTTTCCATTTTTATGCCTTACTATAGCCTTACCTCCGAAAATGTGGTGTTTTCACATTTTTCTCATTTTTCATGCCGAACTGCAATTTCAGCCCAGTATAAGTGTGCTTATCATATTTGAACTAGTTTTTAGGGTCCTATGATATGTTTATCTCAGAAAAAAAAAATCTGAATTTTTTCCATTTTTATGCCTTACTATAGCCTTACCTCCGAAATTTGGGTTTCACATTTTTGACATTTTTCATGCCAAACTGCATTTTCAACCCAGTATAAGTGTGCTCATCATATTTGAACTAGTTTTTAGGGTCCTATGATAACTTTATCTCAGAAAAAAAAAATTTAAATTTTTTCCATTTTTATGCCTTACTTTAGCCTTACCTCCGAAATTTGGGTGTTTTCACATTTTTGACATTTTTCATGCCAAACTGCACTTTCAGCCCAGTATAAGTGTGCTCATCATATTTGAACTAGTTTTTAGGGTCCTATGATAACTTTATCTCAGAAAAAAAAAATCTGAATTTTTTCCATTTTTATGCCTTACAATAGCCTTACCTCCGACATTTGGGTGTTTTCACATTTTTGACATTTTTCATGCCAAACTGCACTTTCAGCCCAGTATAAGTGTGCTCATCATATTTGAACTAGTTTTTAGGGTCCTATGATAACTTTATCTCAGAAAAAAAAATCTGAATTTTTTCCATTTTTATGCCTTACTATAGCCTTACCTCCGAAAATGAGGTGTTTTCACATTTTTGACATTTTTCATGCTAAACTGCACTTTCAGCCCAGTATAAGTGTGCTTATAATATTTGAACTAGTTTTTAGGGTCCTATGATAACTTTATCTCAGAAAAAAAAAAATCAAAATTTTTTTCGATTTTTATGCCTTAATATAGCCTTACCTCCGAAATTTGGGTGTTTTCACATTTTTGACATTTTTCATGCCAAACTGCATTTTCAGCCCAGTATAAGTGTGCTCATCATATTTGAACTAGTTTTTAGGGTCCTATGATAACTTTATCTCAGAAAAAAAAATCTGAATTTTTTCCATTTATATGCCTTACCATAGCCTTACCTCCGAAAATGAGGTGTTTTCACATTTTTCTCATTTTTCATGCCGAACTGCATTTTCAGCCCAGTATAAGTGTGCTTATCATATTTGAACTAGTTTTTAGGGTCCTATGATAACTTTATCTCAGAAAAAAAAAAATCTGAATTTTTTCCATTTTTATGCCTTACCTCCGAAATTTGGGTGTTTTCACATTTTTGACATTTTTCATGCCGAACTGCATTTTCAGCCCAGTATAAGTGTGCTCATCATATTTGAACTAGTTTTTAGGGTCCTATGATAACTTTATCTCAGAAAAAAAAATCGAAATTTTTTCCATTTTTATGCCTTACCTCCGAAATTTGGGTGTTTTCACATTTTTGACATTTTTCATGCCAAAGTGCACTTTCAGCACAGTATAAGTGTGCTCATCATATTTGAACTAGTTTTTAGGGTCCTATGATAACTTTATCTCAGAAAAAAAAAAATCTGAATTTTTTCCATTTTTATGCCTTACTATAGCCTTCTCCGAAATTTGGGTGTTTTCACATTTTTGACATTTTTCATGCCGAACTGCATTTTCAGCCCAGTATAAGTGTGCTCATCATATTTGAACTAGTTTTTAGGGTCCTATGATAACTTTATCTCAGAAAAAAAAATCGAAATTTTTTCCATTTTTATGCCTTACCTCCGAAATTTGGGTGTTTTCACATTTTTGACATTTTTCATGCCAAACTGCACTTTCAGCCCAGTATAAGTGTGCTCATCATATTTGAACTAGTTTTTAGGGTCCTATGATAACTTTATCTCAGAAAAAAAAAAATCTGAATTTTTTCCATTTTTATGCCTTACTATAGCCTTACCTCCGAAATTTGGGTGTTTTCACATTTTTGACATTTTTCATGCCAAACTGCATTTTCAGCCCAGTATAAGTGTGCTCATCATATTTGAACTAGTTTTTAGGGTCCTATGATAACTTTATCTCAGAAAAAAAAATCTGAATTTTTTCCATTTATATGCCTTACCATAGCCTTACCTCCGAAAATGAGGTGTTTTCACATTTTTCTCATTTTTCATGCCGAACTGAATTTTCAGCCCAGTATAAGTGTGCTTATCATATTTGAACTAGTTTTTAGGGTCCTATGATATGTTTATCTCAGAAAAAAAAAATCTGAATTTTTTCCATTTTTATGCCTTACTATAGCCTTACCTCCGAAAATGTGGTGTTTTCACATTTTTCTCATTTTTCATGCCGAACTGCAATTTCAGCCCAGTATAAGTGTGCTTATCATATTTGAACTAGTTTTTAGGGTCCTATGATAACTTTATCTCAGAAAAAAAAAATCTGAATTTTTTCCATTTTTATGCCTTACTATAGCCTTACCTCCGAAATTTGGGTTTCACATTTTTGACATTTTTCATGCCAAACTGCATTTTCAGCTCAGTATAAGTGTGCTCATCATATTTGAACTAGTTTTTAGGGTCCTATGATAACTTTATCTCAGAAAAATTTTTTTTTAATTTTTTCCATTTTTATGCCTTACTTTAGCCTTACCTCCGAAAATGAGGTGTTTTCACATTTTTCTCATTTTTCATGCCGAACTGCATTTTCAGCCCAGTATAAGTGTGCTTATCATATTTGAACTAGTTTTAGGGTCCTATGATAACTTTATCTCAGGAAAAAAAAATCTGAATTTTTTCCATTTTTATGCCTTACAATAGCCTTACCTCCGAAATTTGGGTGTTTTCACATTTTTGACATTTTTCATGCCAAACTGCACTTTCAGCCCAGTATAAGTGTGCTCATCATATTTGAACTAGTTTTTAGGGTCCTATGATAACTTTATCTCAGAAAAAAAAAATCTGAATTTTTTCAATTTTTATGCCTTACTATAGCCTTACCTCCGACATTTGGGTGTTTTCACATTTTTGACATTTTTCATGCCAAACTGCACTTTCAGCCCAGTATAAGTGTGCTCATCATATTTGAACTAGTTTTTAGGGTCCTATGATAACTTTATCTCAGAAAAAAAAAAATCTGAATTTTTTCCATTTTTATGCCTTACTATAGCCTTACCTCCGAAATTTGGGTGTTTTCACATTTTTGACATTTTTCGTGCCAAACTGCATTTTCAGCCCAGTATAAGTGTGCTCATCATATTTGAACTAGTTTTTGGGTCCTATGATAACTTTATCTCAGAAAAAAAAAATCTGAATTTTTTCCATTTTTATGCCTTACTATAGCCTTACCTCCGAAAATGAGGTGTTTTTACATTTTTCTCATTTTTCATGCCGAACTGCATTTTCAGCCCAGTATAATTGTGTTTATCATATTTGAACTAGTTTTTAGGGTCCTATGATAACTTTATCTCAGAAAAAAAAATCGAATTTTTTTCCATTTTTATGCCTTACTATAGCCTTACCTCCGAAAATGAGGTGTTTTCACATTTTTCTCATTTTTCATGCCAAACTGCACTTTCAGCCCAGTATAAGTGTGCTTATAATATTTGAACTAGTTTTTAGGGTCCTATGATAACTTTATCTCAGAAAAAAAAAAATCAAAATTTTTTTCGATTTTTATGCCTTAATATAGCCTTACCTCCGAAATTTGGGTGTTTTCACATTTTTGACATTTTTCATGCCAAACTGCATTTTCAGCCCAGTATAAGTGTGCTCATCATATTTGAACTAGTTTTTAGGGTCCTATGATAACTTTATCTCAGAAAAAAAAATCTGAATTTTTTCCATTTATATGCCTTACCATAGCCTTACCTCCGAAAATGAGGTGTTTTCACATTTTTCTCATTTTTCATGCCGAACTGCATTTTCAGCCCAGTATAAGTGTGCTTATCATATTTGAACTAGTTTTTAGGGTCCTATGATAACTTTATCTCAGAAAAAAAAAAATCTGAATTTTTTCCATTTTTATGCCTTACCTCCGAAATTTGGGTGTTTTCACATTTTTGACATTTTTCATGCCGAACTGCATTTTCAGCCCAGTATAAGTGTGCTCATCATATTTGAACTAGTTTTTAGGGTCCTATGATAACTTTATCTCAGAAAAAAAAATCGAAATTTTTTCCATTTTTATGCCTTACCTCCGAAATTTGGGTGTTTTCACATTTTTGACATTTTTCATGCCAAACTGCATTTTCAGCCCAGTATAAGTGTGCTCATCATATTTGAACTAGTTTTTAGGGTCCTATGATAACTTTATCTCAGAAAAAAAAATCTGAATTTTTTCCATTTATATGCCTTACCATAGCCTTACCTCCGAAAATGAGGTGTTTTCACATTTTTCTCATTTTTCATGCCGAACTGAATTTTCAGCCCAGTATAAGTGTGCTTATCATATTTGAACTAGTTTTTAGGGTCCTATGATATGTTTATCTCAGAAAAAAAAAATCTGAATTTTTTCCATTTTTATGCCTTACTATAGCCTTACCTCCGAAAATGTGGTGTTTTCACATTTTTCTCATTTTTCATGCCGAACTGCAATTTCAGCCCAGTATAAGTGTGCTTATCATATTTGAACTAGTTTTTAGGGTCCTATGATAACTTTATCTCAGAAAAAAAAAATCTGAATTTTTTCCATTTTTATGCCTTACTATAGCCTTACCTCCGAAATTTGGGTTTCACATTTTTGACATTTTTCATGCCAAACTGCATTTTCAGCCCAGTATAAGTGTGCTCATCATATTTGAACTAGTTTTTAGGGTCCTATGATAACTTTATCTCAGAAAAATTTTTTTTAAATTTTTTCCATTTTTATGCCTTACTTTAGCCTTACCTCCGAAAATGAGGTGTTTTCACATTTTTCTCATTTTTCATGCCGAACTGCATTTTCAGCCCAGTATAAGTGTGCTTATCATATTTGAACTAGTTTTAGGGTCCTATGATAACTTTATCTCAGGAAAAAAAAATCTGAATTTTTTCCATTTTTATGCCTTACAATAGCCTTACCTCCGAAATTTGGGTGTTTTCACATTTTTGACATTTTTCATGCCAAACTGCACTTTCAGCCCAGTATAAGTGTGCTCATCATATTTGAACTAGTTTTTAGGGTCCTATGATAACTTTATCTCAGAAAAAAAAAATCTGAATTTTTTCAATTTTTATGCCTTACTATAGCCTTACCTCCGACATTTGGGTGTTTTCACATTTTTGACATTTTTCATGCCAAACTGCACTTTCAGCCCAGTATAAGTGTGCTCATCATATTTGAACTAGTTTTTAGGGTCCTATGATAACTTTATCTCAGAAAAAAAAAAATCTGAATTTTTTCCATTTTTATGCCTTACTATAGCCTTACCTCCGAAATTTGGGTGTTTTCACATTTTTGACATTTTTCGTGCCAAACTGCATTTTCAGCCCAGTATAAGTGTGCTCATCATATTTGAACTAGTTTTTGGGTCCTATGATAACTTTATCTCAGAAAAAAAAAATCTGAATTTTTTCCATTTTTATGCCTTACTATAGCCTTACCTCCGAAAATGAGGTGTTTTTACATTTTTCTCATTTTTCATGCCGAACTGCATTTTCAGCCCAGTATAATTGTGTTTATCATATTTGAACTAGTTTTTAGGGTCCTATGATAACTTTATCTCAGAAAAAAAAATCGAATTTTTTTCCATTTTTATGCCTTACTATAGCCTTACCTCCGAAAATGAGGTGTTTTCACATTTTTCTCATTTTTCATGCCAAACTGCACTTTCAGCCCAGTATAAGTGTGCTTATAATATTTGAACTAGTTTTTAGGGTCCTATGATAACTTTATCTCAGAAAAAAAAATCTGAATTTTTTCCATTTATATGCCTTACCATAGCCTTACCTCCGAAAATGAGGTGTTTTCACATTTTTCTCATTTTTCATGCCGAACTGCATTTTCAGCCCAGTATAAGTGTGCTTATCATATTTGAACTAGTTTTTAGGGTCCTATGATAACTTTATCTCAGAAAAAAAAAAATCTGAATTTTTTCCATTTTTATGCCTTACCTCCGAAATTTGGGTGTTTTCACATTTTTGACATTTTTCATGCCGAACTGCATTTTCAGCCCAGTATAAGTGTGCTCATCATATTTGAACTAGTTTTTAGGGTCCTATGATAACTTTATCTCAGAAAAAAAAATCGAAATTTTTTCCATTTTTATGCCTTACCTCCGAAATTTGGGTGTTTTCACATTTTTGACATTTTTCATGCCAAAGTGCACTTTCAGCACAGTATAAGTGTGCTCATCATATTTGAACTAGTTTTTAGGGTCCTATGATAACTTTATCTCAGAAAAAAACAAATCTGAATTTTTTCCATTTTTATGCCTTACTATAGCCTTACCTCCGAAATTTGGGTGTTTTCACATTTTTGACATTTTTCATGCCAAACTGCACTTTCAGCCCAGTATAAGTGTGCTTATAATATTTGAACTAGTTTTTAGGGTCCTATGATAACTTTATCTCAGAAAAAAAAAAATCAAAATTTTTTTCGATTTTTATGCCTTAATATAGCCTTACCTCCGAAATTTGGGTGTTTTCACATTTTTGACATTTTTCATGCCAAACTGCATTTTCAGCCCAGTATAAGTGTGCTCATCATATTTGAACTAGTTTTTAGGGTCCTATGATAACTTTATCTCAGAAAAAAAAATCTGAATTTTTTCCATTTATATGCCTTACCATAGCCTTACCTCCGAAAATGAGGTGTTTTCACATTTTTCTCATTTTTCATGCCGAACTGAATTTTCAGCCCAGTATAAGTGTGCTTATCATATTTGAACTAGTTTTTAGGGTCCTATGATATGTTTATCTCAGAAAAAAAAAATCTGAATTTTTTCCATTTTTATGCCTTACTATAGCCTTACCTCCGAAAATGTGGTGTTTTCACATTTTTCTCATTTTTCATGCCGAACTGCAATTTCAGCCCAGTATAAGTGTGCTTATCATATTTGAACTAGTTTTTAGGGTCCTATGATAACTTTATCTCAGAAAAAAAAAATCTGAATTTTTTCCATTTTTATGCCTTACTATAGCCTTACCTCCGAAATTTGGGTTTCACATTTTTGACATTTTTCATGCCAAACTGCATTTTCAGCCCAGTATGAGTGTGCTCATCATATTTGAACTAGTTTTTAGGGTCCTATGATAACTTTATCTCAGAAAAAAATTTTTTAAATTTTTTCCATTTTTATGCCTTACTTTAGCCTTACCTCCGAAAATGAGGTGTTTTCACATTTTTCTCATTTTTCATGCCGAACTGCATTTTCAGCCCAGTATAAGTGTGCTTATCATATTTGAACTAGTTTTTAGGGTCCTATGATAACTTTATCTCAGGAAAAAAAAATCTGAATTTTTTCCATTTTTATGCCTTACAATAGCCTTACCTCCGAAATTTGGGTGTTTTCACATTTTTGACAATTTTCATGCCAAACTGCACTTTCAGCCCAGTATAAGTGTGCTCATCATATTTGAACTAGTTTTTAGGGTCCTATGATAACTTTATCTCAGAAAAAAAAAATCTGAATTTTTTCAATTTTTATGCCTTACTATAGCCTTACCTCCGACATTTGCGTGTTTTCACATTTTTGACATTTTTCATGCCAAACTGCACTTTCAGCCCAGTATAAGTGTGCTCATCATATTTGAACTAGTTTTTAGGGTCCTATGATAACTTTATCTCAGAAAAAAAAAAATCTGAATTTTTTCCATTTTTATAGCCTTACCTCCGAAATTTGGGTGTTTTCACATTTTTGACATTTTTCGTGCCAAACTGCATTTTCAGCCCAGTATAAGTGTGCTCATCATATTTGAACTAGTTTTTGGGTCCTATGATAACTTTATCTCAGAAAAAAAAAATCTGAATTTTTTCCATTTTTATGCCTTACTATAGCCTTACCTCCGAAAATGAGGTGTTTTTACATTTTTCTCATTTTTCATGCCGAACTGCATTTTCAGCCCAGTATAATTGTGTTTATCATATTTGAACTAGTTTTTAGGGTCCTATGATAACTTTATCTCAGAAAAAAAAATCGAATTTTTTTCCATTTTTATGCCTTACTATAGCCTTACCTCCGAAAATGAGGTGTTTTCACATTTTTCTCATTTTTCATGCCAAACTGCACTTTCAGCCCAGTATAAGTGTGCTTATAATATTTGAACTAGTTTTTAGGGTCCTATGATAACTTTATCTCAGAAAAAAAAAAATCTGAATTTTTTCCATTTTTATGCCTTACCTCCGAAATTTGGGTGTTTTCACATTTTTGACATTTTTCATGCCGAACTGCATTTTCAGCCCAGTATAAGTGTGCTCATCATATTTGAACTAGTTTTTAGGGTCCTATGATAACTTTATCTCAGAAAAAAAAATCGAAATTTTTTCCATTTTTATGCCTTACCTCCGAAATTTGGGTGTTTTCACATTTTTGACATTTTTCATGCCAAAGTGCACTTTCAGCACAGTATAAGTGTGCTCATCATATTTGAACTAGTTTTTAGGGTCCTATGATAACTTTATCTCAGAAAAAAAAAAATCTGAATTTTTTCCATTTTTATGCCTTACTATAGCCTTCTCCGAAATTTGGGTGTTTTCACATTTTTGACATTTTTCATGCCGAACTGCATTTTCAGCCCAGTATAAGTGTGCTCATCATATTTGAACTAGTTTTTAGGGTCCTATGATAACTTTATCTCAGAAAAAAAAATCGAAATTTTTTCCATTTTTATAACTTACCTCCGAAATTTGGGTGTTTTCACATTTTTGACATTTTTCATGCCAAACTGCATTTTCAGCCCAGTATAAGTGTGCTCATCATATTTGAACTAGTTTTTAGGGTCCTATGATAACTTTATCTCAGAAAAAAAAATCTGAATTTTTTCCATTTATATGCCTTACCTTAGCCTTACCTCCGAAAATGAGGTGTTTTCACATTTTTCTCATTTTTCATGCCGAACTGCATTTTCAGCCCAGTATAAGTGTGCTTATCATATTTGAACTAGTTTTTAGGGTCCTATGATAACTTTATCTCAGAAAAAAAAATTCTGAATTTTTTCCATTTTTATGCCTTACCTCCGAAATTTGGGTGTTTTCACATTTTTGACATTTTTCATGCCGAACTGCATTTTCAGCCCAGTATAAGTGTGCTCATCATATTTGAACTAGTTTTTAGGGTCCTATGATAACTTTATCTCAGAAAAAAAAATCGAAATTTTTTCCATTTTTATGCCTTACCTCCGAAATTTGGGTGTTTTCACATTTTTGACATTTTTCATGCCAAACTGCACTTTCAGCCCAGTATAAGTGTGCTCATCATATTTGAACTAGTTTTTAGGGTCCTATGATAACTTTATCTCAGAAAAAAAAAAATCTGAATTTTTTCCATTTTTATGCCTTACTATAGCCTTCTCCGAAATTTGGGTGTTTTCACATTTTTGACATTTTTCATGCCGAACTGCATTTTCAGCCCAGTATAAGTGTGCTCATCATATTTGAACTAGTTTTTAGGGTCCTATGATAACTTTATCTCAGAAAAAAAAATCGAAATTTTTTCCATTTTTATGCCTTACCTCCGAAATTTGGGCGTTTTCACATTTTTGACATTTTTCATGCCAAACTGCACTTTCAGCCCAGTATAAGTGTGCTCATCATATTTGAACTAGTTTTTAGGGTCCTATGATAACTTTATCTCAGAAAAAAAAGAAATCTGAATTTTTTCCATTTTTATGCCTTACCATAGCCTTACCTCCGAAAATGAGGTGTTTTCACATTTTTCTCATTTTTCATGCCGAACTGCATTTTCAGCCCAGTATAAGTGTGCTTATCATATTTGAACTAGTTTTTAGGGTCATATGATAACTTTATCTCAGAAAAAAAAAATCTGAATTTTTTCCATTTTTATGCCTTACCTCCGAAATTTGGGTGTTTTCACATTTTTGACATTTTTCATGCCGAACTGCATTTTCAGCCCAGTATAAGTGTGCTCATCATATTTGAACTAGTTTTTAGGGTCCTATGATAACTTTATCTCAGAAAAAAAAATCGAAATTTTTTCCATTTTTATGCCTTACCTCCGAAATTTGGGTGTTTTCACATTTTTGACATTTTTCATGCCAAACTGCACTTTCAGCCCAGTATAAGTGTGCTTATCATATTTGAACTAGTTTTTAGGGTCCTATGATAACTTTATCTCAGAAAAAAAAATCGAAATTTTTTCCATTTTTATGCCTTACTATAGCCTTACCTCCGAAATTTGGGTGTTTTCACATTTTTGACATTTTTCATGCCAAACTGCACTTTCAGCCCAGTATAAGTGTGCTTATAATATTTGAACTAGTTTTTAGGTTCCAATGATAACTTTATCTCAGAAAAAAAAAATCAAAATTTTTTTCGATTTTTATGCCTTACCTCCGAAATTTGGGTGTTTTCACATTTTTGACGTTTTTCATGCCAAACTGCATTTTCAGCCCAGTATAAGTGTGCTCATCATATTTGAACTAGTTTTTAGGGTCCTATGATAACTTTATCTCAGAAAAAAAAATCGAAATTTTTTCCATTTTTATGCCTTACCTCCGAAATTTGGGTGTTTTCACATTTTTGACATTTTTCATGCCAAACTGCACTTTCAGCCCAGTATAAGTGTGCTCATCATATTTGAACTAGTTTTTAGGGTCCTATGATAACTTTATCTCAGAAAAAAAAAATCTGAATTTTTTCCATTTTTATGCCTTACTATAGCCTTCTCCGAAATTTGGGTGTTTTCACATTTTTGACATTTTTCATGCCGAACTGCATTTTCAGCCCAGTATAAGTGTGCTCATCATATTTGAACTAGTTTTTAGGGTCCTATGATAACTTTATCTCAGAAAAAAAAATCGAAATTTTTTCCATTTTTATGCCTTACCTCCGAAATTTGGGCGTTTTCACATTTTTGACATTTTTCATGCCAAACTGCACTTTCAGCGCAGTATAAGTGTGCTCATCATATTTGAACTAGTTTTTAGGGTCCTATGATAACTTTATCTCAGAAAAAAAAGAAATCTGAATTTTTTCCATTTTTATGCCTTACTATAGCCTTACCTCCGAAATTTGGGTGTTTTCACATTTTTGACATTTTTCGTGCCAAACTGCATTTTCAGCCCAGTATAAGTGTGCTCATCATATTTGAACTAGTTTTTAGGGTCATATGATAACTTTATCTCAGAAAAAAAAAATCTGAATTTTTTCCATTTTTATGCCTTACCTCCGAAATTTGGGTGTTTTCACATTTTTGACATTTTTCATGCCGAACTGCATTTTCAGCCCAGTATAAGTGTGCTCATCATATTTGAACTAGTTTTTAGGGTCCTATGATAACTTTATCTCAGAAAAAAAAATCGAAATTTTTTCCATTTTTATGCCTTACCTCCGAAATTTGGGTGTTTTCACATTTTTGACATTTTTCATGCCAAACTGCACTTTCAGCCCAGTATAAGTGTGCTTATCATATTTGAACTAGTTTTTAGGGTCCTATGATAACTTTATCTCAGAAAAAAAAATCGAAATTTTTTCCATTTTTATGCCTTACTATAGCCTTACCTCCGAAATTTGGGTGTTTTCACATTTTTGACATTTTTCATGCCAAACTGCACTTTCAGCCCAGTATAAGTGTGCTTATAATATTTGAACTAGTTTTTAGGTTCCAATGATAACTTTATCTCAGAAAAAAAAAATCAAAATTTTTTTCGATTTTTATGCCTTACTATAGCCTTACCTCCGAAATTTGGGTGTTTTCACATTTTTGACGTTTTTCATGCCAAACTGCATTTTCAGCCCAGTATAAGTGTGCTCATCATATTTGAACTAGTTTTTAGGGTTCTATGATAACTTTATCTCAGAAAAAAAAAATCTGAATTTTTTCCATTTTTATGCCTTACTATAGCCTTACCTCCGAATTTTGGGTGTTTTCACATTTTTGACATTTTTCATGCCAAACTGCACTTTCAGCCCAGTATAAGTGTGCTCATCATATTTGAACTAGTTTTTAGGGTCCTATGATAACTTTATCTCAGAAAAAAAAAAATCTGAATTTTTTCCATTTTTATGCCTTACTATAGCCTTACCTCCGAAATTTGGGTGTTTTCACATTTTTGACATTTTTCGTGCCAAACTGCATTTTCAGCCCAGTATAAGTGTGCTCATCATATTTGAACTAGTTTTTGGGTCCTATGATAACTTTATCTCAGAAAAAAAAAATCTGAATTTTTTCCATTTTTATGCCTTACTATAGCCTTACCTCCGACATTTGGGTGTTTTCACATTTTTGACATTTTTCATGCCAAACTGCATTTTCAGCCCAGTATAAGTGTGGTCATCATATTGTAACTAGTTTTTAGGGTCCTATGATAACTTTATCTCAGAAAAAAAAAATCTAAATTTTTCCCATTTTTATGCCTTACTATATATAGCCTTACCTCTGAAAATGAGGTTTTTCCACATTTTTCTCATTTTTCATGCCGAACTGCATTTTCAGCCCAGTATAAGTGTGCTTATCATATTTGAACTAGTTTTTAGGGTCCTATGACAACTTTATCTCAAAAAAAAAAAATCGAAATTTTTTCCATTTTTATGTCTTACTATAGCCTTACCTCCGAAATTTGGGTGTTTTCACATTTTTGACATTTTTCATGCCAAACTGCACTTTCAGCCCAGTATAAGTGTGCTCATCATATTTGAACTAGTTTTTAGGGACCTATGATAACTTTATCTCAGAAAAAAAAAATCTGAATTTTTTCAATTTTTATGCCTTACTATAGCCTTACCTCCGAAAATGAGGTGTTTTTACATTTTTCTCATTTTTCATGCCGAACTGCATTTTCAGCCCAGTATAAGTTTGCTTATCATATTTGAACTAGTTTTTAGGGTCCTATGATAACTTTATCTCAGAAAAAAAAAATCGAAATTACCTCCGAAATTTGGGTGTTTTCACATTTTTCTTGCCAAACTGCACTTTCAGCCCAGTATAAGTGTGCTCATCATATTTGAACTAGTTTTTAGGGTCCTATGATAACTTTATCTCAGAAAAAAAAAATCTGAATTTTTTCCATTTTTATGCCTTACTATAGCCTTACCTCCGAAATTTGGGTGTTTTCACATTTTTGACATTTTTCATGCCAAACTGCACTTTCAGCCCAGTATAAGTGTGCTCATCATATTTGAACTAGATTTTAGGGTCCTATGATAACTTTATCTCAGAAAAAAAAAATCTGATATTTTTCCATTTTTATGCCTTACTATAGCCTTACCTCCGAAATTTGGGTGTTTTCACATTTTTGACATTTTTCATGCCAAACTGCACTTTCAGCCCAGTATAAGTGTGCTCATCATATTTGAACTAGTTTTTAGGGTCCTATGATAACTTTATCTCAGAAAAAAAAAATTCGAATTTTTTCCATTTTTATGCCTTACTATAGCCTTACCTCCGAAAATGAGGTGTTTTTACATTTTTCTCATTTTTCATGCCGAACTGCATTTTCAGCCCAGTTTAAGAGTGCTTATCATATTTGAACTAGTTTTTAGGGTCCTATGATAACTTTATCTCAGAAAAAAAAAATCGAAATTTTTCCATTTTTATGCCTTACTATAGCCTTACCTCCGAAATTTGGGTGTTTTCACATTTTTGACATTTTTCATGCCAAACTGCACTTTCAGCCCAGTATAAGTGTGCTTATAATATTTGAACTAGTTTTTAGGGTCCAATGATAACTTTATCTCAGAAAAAAAAAATCAAAATTTTTTTCGATTTTTATGCCTTACTATAGCCTTACCTCCGAAATTTGGGTGTTTTCACATTTTTGACGTTTTTCATGCCAAACTGCATTTTCAGCCCAGTATAAGTGTGCTCATCATATTTGAACTAGTTTTTAGGGTTCTATGATAACTTTATCTCAGAAAAAAAAAATCTGAATTTTTTCCATTTTTATGCCTTACTATAGCCTTACCGCCGAAATTTGGGTGTTTTCACATTTTTGACATTTTTCGTGCCAAACTGCATTTTCAGCCCAGTATAAGTGTGCTCATCATATTTGAACTAGTTTTTGGGTCCTATGATAACTTTATCTCAGAAAAAAAAAATCTGAATTTTTTTCATTTTTATGCCTTACTATAGCCTTACCTCCGACATTTGGGTGTTTTCACATTTTTGACATTTTTCATGCCAAACTGCATTTTCAGCCCAGTATAAGTGTGGTCATCATATTGTAACTAGTTTTTAGGGTCCTATGATAACTTTATCTCAGAAAAAAAAAATCTAAATTTTTCCCATTTTTATGCCTTACTATATATAGCCTTACCTCTGAAAATGAGGTTTTTCCACATTTTTCTCATTTTTCATGCCGAACTGCATTTTCAGCCCAGTATAAGTGTGCTCATCATATTTGAACTTGTTTTTAGGGACCTATGATAACTTTATCTCAGAAAAAAAAAATCTGAATTTTTTCAATTTTTATGCCTTACTATATAGCCTTACCTCCGAAAATGAGGTGTTTTTACATTTTTCTCATTTTTCATGCCGAACTGCATTTTCAGCCCAGTATAAGTGTGCTTATCATATTTGAACTAGTTTTTAGGGTCCTATGATAACTTTATCTCAGAAAAAAAAAATCAAAATTACCTCCGAAATTTGGGTGTTTTCACATTTTTCATGCCAAACTGCACTTTCAGCCCAGTATAAGTGTACTCATCATATTTGAACTAGTTTTTAGGGTCCTATGATAACTTTATCTCAGAAAAAAAAAATCTGAATTTTTTCCATTTTTATGCCTTACTATAGCCTTACCTCCGAAAATGAGGTGTTTTTACATTTTTCTCATTTTTCATGCCGAACTGCATTTTCAGCCCAGTATAAGTGTGCTTATCATATTTGAACTAGTTTTTAGGGTCCTATGATAACTTTATCTCGAAAAAAAAAAATCTGAATTTTTTCCATTTTTATGCCTTACTATAGCCTTACCTCCGAAATTTGGGTGTTTTCACATTTTTGACATTTTTCATGCCAAAATGCATTTTCAGCCCAGTATAAGTGTGCTCATCATATTTGAACTAGTTTTTGGGTCCTATGATAACTTTATCTCAGAAAAAAAAAATCGAAATTTTTTCCATTTTTATGCCTTACCTCCGAAAATGAGGTGTTTTTACATTTTTCTCATTTTTCATGCCGAACTGCATTTTCAGCCCAGTATAAGTGTGCTTATCATATTTGAACTAGTTTTTAGGGTCCTATGATAACTTTATCTCAGAAAAAAAAAATCGAAATTACCTCCGAAATTTGGGTGTTTTCACATTTTTCATGCCAAACTGCACTTTCAGCCCAGTATAAGTGTACTCATCATATTTGAACTAGTTTTTAGGGTCCTATGATAACTTTATCTCAGAAAAAAAAAATCTCAATTTTTTCCATTTTTATGCCTTACTATAGCCTTACCTCCGAAAATGAGGTGTTTTTACATTTTTCTCATTTTTCATGCCGAACTGCATTTTCAGCCCAGTATAAGTGTGCTTATCATATTTGAACTAGTTTTTAGGGTCCTATGATAACTTTATCTCGAAAAAAAAAAATCTGAATTTTTTCCATTTTTATGCCTTACAATAGCCTTACCTCCGAAAATGAGGTGTTTTTACATTTTTCTCATTTTTCATGCCAAACTGCATTTTCAGCCCAGTATAAGTGTGCTTATCATATTTGAACTAGTTTTTAGGGTCCTATGATAACTTTATCTCAGAAAAAAAAAAATCGAAATTACCTCCGAAATTTGGGTGTTTTCACATTTTTCATGCCAAACTGCACTTTCTGCCCAGTATAAGTGTACTCATCATATTTGAACTAGTTTTTAGGGTCCTATGATAACTTTATCTCAGAAAAAAAAAATCTGAATTTTTTCCATTTTTATGCCTTACTATAGCCTTACCTCCGAAATTTGGGTGTTTTCACATTTTTGACATTTTTCATGCCAAACTGCACTTTCAGCCCAGTATAAGTGTGCTCATAATATTTGAACTAGTTTTTAGGGTCCTATGATAACTTTATCTCAGAAAAAAAAAATTTGAATTTTTGCCATTTTTATGCCTTACTATAGCCTTACCTCCGAAAATGAGGTGTTTTTACATTTTTCTCATTTTTCATGCCGAACTGCATTTTCAGCCCAGTTTAAGTGTGCTTATCATATTTGAACTAGTTTTTAGGGTCCTATGATGACTTTATCTCAGAAAAAAAAAATCGAAATTTTTCCATTTTTATGCCTTACTATAGCCTTACCTCCGAAAATGAGGTGTTTTCACATTTTTGACATTTTTCATGCCAAACTGCACTTTCAGCCCAGTATAAGTGTGCTCATCATATTTGAACAAGTTTTTAGGGTCCTATGATAACTTTATCTCAGAAAAAAAAAATCGAAATTACCTCCGAAATTTGGGTGTTTTCACATTTTTCTTGCCAAACTGCACTTTCAGCCCAGTATAAGTGTGCTCATCATATTTGAACTAGTTTTTAGGGTCCTATGATAACTTTATCTCAGAAAAAAAAAATCTGAATTTTTTCCATTTTTATGCCTTACTATAGCCTTACCTCTGAAATTTGGGTGTTTTCACATTTTTGACATTTTTCATGCCAAACTGCACTTTCAGCCCAGTATAAGTGTGCTCATCATATTTGAACTAGATTTTAGGGTCCTATGATAACTTTATCTCAGAAAAAAAAAATCTGATATTTTTCCATTTTTATGCCTTACTATAACCTTACCTCCGAAATTTGGGTGTTTTCACATTTTTGACATTTTTCATGCCAAACTGCACTTTCAGCCCAGTATAAGTGTGCTCATCATATTTGAACTAGTTTTTAGGGTCCTATGATAACTTTATCTCAGAAAAAAAAAATTCGAATTTTTTCCATTTTTATGCCCTACCTCCGAAAATGAGGTGTTTTTACATTTTTCTCATTTTTCATGCCGAACTGCATTTTCAGCCCAGTATAAGTGTGCTTATCATATTTGAACTAGTTTTTAGGGTCCTATGATAACTTTATCTCAGAAAAAAAAAATCGAAATTACCTACGAAATTTGGGTGTTTTCACATTTTTCATGCCAAACTGCACTTTCAGCCCAGTATAAGTGTGCTCATCATATTTGAACTAGTTTTTAGGGTCCTATGATAACTTTATCTCAGAAAAAAAAAATCTGAATTTTTTCCATTTTTATGCCTTACTATAGCCTTACCTCCGAAAATGACGTGTTTTTACATTTTTCTCATTTTTCATGCCGAACTGCATTTTCAGCCCAGTATAAGTGTCTTTATCATATTTGAACTAGTTTTTAGGGTCCTATGATAACTTTATCTCGAAAAAAAAAAATCTGAATTTTTTCCATTTTTATGCCTTACTATAGCCTTACCTCCGAAAATGAGGTGTTTTCACATTTTTCTCATTTTTCATGCCGAACTGCATTTTCAGCAAAGTTTAAATGTGCTCATCATATTTGAACTAGTTTTTAGGGTCCTATGATAGCCTTATCTCAGAAAAAAAAAATCTGAATTTTTTCCATTTTTATGCCTTACTATAGCCTTACCTCCGAAATTTGGGTGTTTTCACATTTTTGACATTTTTCATGCCAAACTGCACTTTCAGCCCAGTATAAGTGTGCTTATCATATTTGAACTAGTTTTTAGGGTCCTATGATAACTTTATCTCAGAAAAAAAAAATCGAAATTTTTTCCATTTTTATGCCTTACTATAGCCTTACCTCCGAAAATGAGGTGTTTTTATATTTTTCTCATTTTTCATGCCGAACTGCACTTTCAGCCCAGTATAAGTGTGCTTATCATATTTGAACTAGTTTTTAGGGTCCTATGATAACTTTATCTCAGAAAAAAAAAATCTAAATTTTTTCCATTTTTACGCCTTACTATAGCCTTACCTCCGAAATTTGGGTGTTTTCACATTTTTGATGCCAAACTGCATTTTCAGCCCAGTATAAGTGTGCTCATCATATTTGAACTAGTTTTTAGGGTCCTATGATAACTTTATCTCAGAAAAAAAAAATCTGAATTTTTTCCATTTTTATGCCTTGCTTTAGCCTTACCTCCGAAAATGAGGTGTTTTCACATTTTTCTCATTTTTCATGCCGAACTGCATTTTCAGCCCCGTTTACGTGTGCTTATCATATTTGACCTAGTTTTTAGGGTCCTATTAAAGCCGTATGCAAAAAAATTGGAAACTCCAAAAAATGGTTGTAAGGTTATAGTAAGGCATAAAAAATGGCGAAAAAATTTAAAACACCAAAAAATGAAGGTAAGGCTATAGAAATTTTTTTGCTCTTTTTTATGCCTTACAACAGCTTTACCGCCAATTTGTGTTGGCTCTGATGTGGGTGTGTGCTTTGGGTCATTGTCGTGTTGAAAGATAAAGTTCCTCTTCGTCTTCAGCTTTCTAAAAAAATCCCAAATGTTTTGTGCCAACACTGCCTGGTATCTGGAACTGTTTATAATTCCCTCCACCCTGGTGTGTAGAATTTTTATATCCACGTGTGTATATATATATATATATATATATATATATTTTTTTTTTTTTTTCCGTATTTCACTTTTCTTCTCGTTAATTATGGTTTGATTTGAAATCAAATCACAAATAAATAAAATAAAAACAGATACATTTTCAATAATTGAATAAAGAAATATTAAAACAAAGACCCTGCAAAATGACCACAATAAATAAAATAAATATTTATAAATTGCAAAATGGCCACTGGTTTAGTTTAAACATGTTCTACAAATGAATATAAGAAATAAAATACAAATGAGAAGACCCTGAAGCTTTTTGCTGATAAGCAGCCACAGTATTTACCGTATTTAAATACCTTAGTCTCAGTTTATTTCTGACTGGCAGCAATGTTGTGCATTAGAAAATAACTTCATTAAATGCTGCTCTTCTTTTAAATGTATACTTTTTATGTTTTGTTTTAATACATTTAAAATCAAAACATCCACACCCTTGGATAAATGTGAGCGAAAAGAAATGCGACTTCAAGATTTCAATAACACTTCATTTATTTGACGATATACATTCAAATGGAAAATAAAAATATTCATATATATTTCATATAGAGCTAGTGAGCAAAGAACAAGTTTAAAACAAAAACATGTGGCATATTCAGATATACAAGGCGTGGATCAAATACTATACAGTGTGTATCATAGCTGCACAGGTTTCATGGGTGTTCAAACTTCACGCAAAATGAGGCACGTCTAGTATTCAGAGGGAGCTCAGGGGTCGGGCGATAAGTGCTTCACGGCTGCTTCTTCCAGTAAGATCTAAACATGTCAACAGTAGGACTTGCAAAGCAAAGCTTATTAGTGTTTAAAGTTCCACATTAAAGCAGGAAAAAAAATGATGTAACATGATCGCACTACACGATTTGAAATGTTCTGTACAGTCATGCATATAAAGTCTATTACTGAGCTAATCTGAAACTGTGTGGAACAAGCTCCGGTATTCACCAACAGACCGAGTAAAATGGGAAAGTTTGGTTGCACTGCAAATATCGATAACAAGTCACAAAAACCAATGCAAGACACACAAGCTTCCTCAAGTAGTCAAGTGGTAAGTGCAATCACCCCCTCCCTCCATTCTCCGCGTCACACGCAAACACTCGGATAAAAAGAAAGTCATACAAAAGCAGTCGTCACATTGCTTTCCACGTTCGTTCAATCATTGTTATATAGTACAGCAGATGCCCCGACAATCAAAAGCTAATAATATCCTACTTAATATCTAGTAGTTATGTACAACAGAACTGGTGCCACAATATAGCAATATTTTTGAAAATATAAACACTAACAATATTTAAAATACAGCAGAAACTTGATAATAGATAGAATATTCATACTGTGTATTGTTTATTTTGGCATTTTGGATATAAACAAAGGTTTTGATTTTATTGTTAAAACTCCAACCAGGACAGGAAAACATGTCACAAACTGTACACGGGATTGATTCTGTTAAAACTTTAATTATAAAATAAAGATGATCAAACATAATTTCGACTTCAAAATGGAGGCGTGATGGGAGGAAATCCAAATCTTGTGTTTCTGCTCCATCCCATGCTGACGTCGGATGTTCAGATCTTTCTGGAGTCTTTAGCCTCAAAGAGCTTCATGCGTTCCTGCACAGTTAGTCCTTCTTTCAGACTCTGAGGAGACAACAAGGAAAAGTCCATGAAACACATCTGTTTTAAACTGCGCAGCTGTAAACGCCAGATGTTTTACCCTGCTCTGCTAAAAAAAAAAAAAGAACCAACAAACACACACACAAAGAATGCTATGGGAATGCTGTCGTACACGCACGCACACACACACAGTGATCAACCATAACATTATGGCCACTGACTGTCAAAATGAAATATATTTGTAAATGGATTCAGCAGTAATCCACTTCAGTAGGATAATGTAATCAGTATAGGACGCTTCACTCACCAGTTTGATTAAAAAAGACCAAACCGTGAACATTAAAATAACTTTAAATGGTAACTAATCCCCCAAAACCAGTTTTTTCCTGCTGAAAACAAAATGTGTTGGAGTATGAAGTAGTTTTGTTGATTGACATATAAAATGTGAATAGTTCAAAGTATTACAATTTTTTAAAAAGTTGAGTGACTGCGCTCTATGGGTTAAAACCCAAACATTACAATTTATTTAGTGACGTTTTGGTTGCTTCAATTTGATTTTTTTTAATAAAAAAAACATTTCATTGTGCTAACATTTGCACTGCACATACACACCCGGTCACTAGGTGTCAGTGAACCACATCAGACCTTGTTAAACTACCACTAACGCTTACTGCACTTTATTTTTAATAAAACATATTGTGCACTTTTATAGATGTATGTGGCTACCTTTAATAAAATAATAATAATAATTTTAAAACTTAACACAATCAGAATCTGTTGTGGAAGCAAAAGTAATTTTTTTTTTTAAGATATTGATATTGGTGCCTGTATTACAGTTAGCTACTATTTACTTGTTCTCGCAAGTTTTAAAAAAAATGAAATAAATAGTATTTTATACCATTTTGTACTTGTAAAGGTGAAATATGTAATTATTGATATTGCAAAATATCGTGATGTATATCGTATTGTTTAGTATCAGGATATATCGTATCGTGTCGTTAGATTCATGGCAATGCACACCCCTAATAGTTAGCATAGCATAGATTAGTCTTTGAGATTTTATAGAACAGACTGGGCGTGTGTGCTACAGAAGCCACGCCCATAATCAAGGCAGTTTTTTTAAACTTCCAGCCTAGACGCACATCAGTCAAACACCCAGGGTTTAGTTACTCTTTAAAGCTAGGGTACTCAAATTATTTTCTTTACCTAAAAAAAGATTCTTATTAGCATCATATAGTATATTGTAAAAGTAATCATTTCTAAAAAAAAATCGTACGTCTGTGCGTGCTGTCTATGCCTTGGCGGTCACCCCCTCCAGCTCCAATCACAGGATTTAGAGAAAGGAGGGGTGAGCAGAGCCCACAAAGGAGCCTCCTCATTGGCTGCCACGATATGTAGTGATGCGCGTGCACGATGCAAACTTGTTTTCAATCTTGGACTAACCTTGGACGTGCAAGTGGCTGTTTTCCTTCTAGACAGGTAATCCAATGTTCCATTTTCCTATATTTTGTGAGCATCCTTTTTCGTGGCGTCGTGTTTTACCGGTAGTGCACGTTCAGCTCTCGTGCGCGATTTTGTGCAATTTGCGCGATTATCAGAGTGGGGGACGGGATTTACAGTTTGAATTCAGCCACACCCCTCTGCCATGGTTCAAGATTTAAGTAGTGCAGCTTTAAGGAATTAACTGTTTGTTTCTTGGTGCTCGATATCCCCCCCCCCCAACAGTAGAAGGGCCTGATAATGTTATGGCTGATGCATTTACAAACCAACTCAAAAAATCACAAACAGTTACAAAAAGGGACGTGTGTGAAAAAACATCCAACAGACATTTTAAAGCTCCTTTAACAGCTCATGAAACCACTCCCACACTGGTGACACTCAGCTGGTGGCTGTGCTCAGAGGTAAAGGGTGGGGGTGGGGGGCGTTCCAGGGTGAGGGGAGGTCATGCAAAGGGGGTGGGGAGTGGGGAAGGGGGGTGGGTGAAGGTAAAGGTGTGGCATGCGTCTTCTGTCTACGTTGCATGCTATACCTACAGCATATCTTGGGGCAGGGGTTGGGGAGGGGGGGCACCCCACAATGAGAGTGTCAGCTATCCCATGTGACCTGTTCAGTGACAGACTGACGGATAAAAGAGACACGTGACAAACTTACATATGAGACACATTTCTGTGACTCTATGGAAGAACAGTGATGGCAGACAGAAGTGAAACAGCATTTTGAATAAATGATAACAGTTTATGACATAGTAGATAAAGCTTCTACTCACAGCCATAACATAAATAATAGGTTAACGGCCATGTCTCAAAAAGGGTCTTATTTGGGGAGATACCCCTCCCTATGGTAGAACAAAACAACTGTATTTTTTTCAAAGTACGATATAGAAAAAGTAAGCAAATGATCGATGTGGTCTCAGGACTTGGTGGCGAATCTGTTTTTGAGCACATTTTAGTCATTTTATTAAATATCAGATCGGGGCATTCCTACATTTTAGTGATGTACCCAGTGGAAGACTTTTGAGATTTGTTTGTTTATGTCATATTTGGTACCAATGATGAGATGCATCTTCAACAAAACAATTTGGGTCACTTCTAAATCTATTTTGGCCGTCAGATGACAAAAAGTGACAAAATAACAGTCAAAAATATTGTGACGGGGAGTAATTTTGCGCAAGATTGTCCATAACATCGTCAATATACACGGTTGATTATTATTTAAGATCTTAAAATCATCCCAGTCCATTTCCCAAGCTCATAAATAATACATTTAGCAAGAAGAAACAATTATTGTGTAAATATTGTCCCCTCACTAACATTACCAGCTAATTTTCAAACAAAACTGGAAAAAAAGGAAAATTTACCGAAATTTGGAATGGACTGGGATGATTTTAAGATCTTAAATAATTTTTCACTTTTTGTCATCTGACGGCCAAAATACATTTCGAAGACACTCAAAAATGTTTTATTAAAGAAGTGTCTCATTTTTGTCAACATTTTAATATCAAATATGACAAACTTTTTTTTTTTTTTAAACACATTTATTTGATAAATTACATGTCGATAAATTGCGAAAATCTTCCACAGGGTGTATCACTAAAATGTAGGAATGCCCCGATCCGATATTTTATCGAATATCGGTTCGATATCAGCCAGAAAACAAAAAAACAGATTTTATCGGATTGCATCTAAAATCGCAAATATTTATTCAATTGTAGAATACTGGAGATATTATGTTGCAGGTTAAAATGTCTGTAAACAATAGGTTAATAATAAATGGGTCAGTTTTTCTCATCCCTACTGTTGTTGACTATTGTTCTCTGTTTGAGTAACATCACTTGATCAAACCTTTTATAACATTACACACTACAAAATAAGTCATAAAAGTATGTATGATTCGTGCTGATATTGGATCGTTATCGGTATCGGCCAATACGCAAAGCTGCAATATCAGTATTGCATCAAAAGTGAACATTTTTTATCAGGACATCTCTATTAAAATGCACAAAAATACACCCCTGCCACCAATTCTGGAGACCACAACAATCATTTTCTCACTTCTTATATATCATACTTTGAGTTTTGTTCTACCATGGGGGAGGGGTGTCAGATTTTTTTCTGGTGCTACCCCCAGGAATATAAGCTCCAACAGTGGAACACAGACTGGAAACTTCTAACGATAAATAAAAAGAAAAACTCACCTTGGACCTCAAACCCCTCCCTGCCTTAGAGGCTGATGATTGCTCTTTTTTCATAAAATCCGGATTACTTTTAGACTTCATTATATCTGAAAACACAGGACGAGGACATTGTTATCACTAACCCGCAATAAAATAATAACCGAACATTAGTACATTCAGTTTGAATGACACATGCATAAAACAAGGTAAAGCATTTAAATAATAAAGCACAATAGCCTCTGCAGCTACTAATGCAGTGGTTCTCAACCTTTATTGGGTTCATAACCCAATTTTGATATTTGTTCATTGGATTTCCATTAGCTTCCACCGTGGTGGTTGCTAATCCTCAAAACATTTCAATTAAAAAATACATATTACAATAAATAAAAAAAATATTACAATATTCTCAATCAAAGAAATAAAATGTTCAAATACAATTATTTGAGTCTCAAAATTTTTTTGAATTTCAAACCTTTTTTGTTGATTGAAAATATTTTTTTTTTCCCTGATTGAATATTAAAGAGACAAATCTAACTCCATATCAGGTCAACAGGACTTTTAAAATTAAACACAGGATTAATTATGTAGGCCTGTGATTGGCTCTCAGGTTTTCAACATCGTGGGATGATGAAATAAAAGAAAACTTAGTGTCGGTTCAACGTTTTCCTCACCATAGCCGGATGTGACGGTCCCATCGACCGTCCCCTCGCCTAAAGCTTCGGTGGCCAAAAGCAGCTTTTCCTTCAGTTTGGTTATATCACAGTCTGCCTTGGCCTTCACAATGCTCAGCTCTGTATAGATGTCCTTGTATTTCTCTGTGGCGTACTTCTTGTCCTATAGAAACAATGAAATACGTAAATGTATGCTGTTTAGGAGGTTTTAGGTTTTTACAGAAAATGGGAGAAAAGTGAAAACCTTGTATTACCCTTAATGCAGACTGTAGCTCATCTTTCAAAGAGTGGATTTCCTGTTTAAGATACTGGATCTCTGACTCTTTTATCCGCAGCAACACCTACAAAATGGAAGGAAATACATAAGATTGAAAAGCACAATGTGTGACTAAATATAAACTCACCTCAAGTTCATAGATATCCTTTCCCTGTGTGAGCGGCGACAGGGCCGATTCTCCACTGAAACACGAGCGCATGCGAGTGATTTCTACAGTCAGCCTGTTGTTCAGCTCCTGTGGAGAACCAGAGGAATCATGTTTTCACATGTGCACGAGTATGTTGGTTCACTATGTGCGTCGGAGGTTTGACTCTGACCTGATTGTGGGAGTTCAGCTCCTGGTTCTCCCTCTGGCACTGTCGGAGCGCCTGTCTCTCGGCCTCCAGGGCCTGAGCCAGATGAGCGTTTTCCAGGCACTTCTGAGAGTACTGCTCGGACAGAACCTCAAGTTCTCTCTGAATGGACCGCAGCTCCTCCCTAAACATCGGACAGTCACGTCAGATGTTTAATGGAATGCAACATAGAAGTGATATGATAACTATGTAGAAACGTTCAGGAAACTCAAACAAGCCCCATAGAAAAGCACATTTTTCAGATTCATCCAAAAGTAACCATTCTACCTTCTCTTCTGTCAGATCAGATTACAAGAACCAGCATTTCTGGGACCACTTCAAAATTATTAGAAATTTCTTAGCAAAGTCAGTTCCTAACTCATTAATCTTAGAGACAAAGCTGGCTAACACCATTAACCCATTAACAGTGTTATTTACTTTTCAGGTCTTAAATCGTGTCGTTAAAACAAATCTGTGGACATGGTATCATGATTATTAGTTCACAATAACACAAAACATTTTACAATCCTCATTTTAGTTCAAGGGCCAAATACGGAGCAGTTTGGGATTAAGTGGTACACATACTTTTCATGCAAAAATGAATGTGTCCTGGTTTGAACTTCTACATATAAATGACAAAATATCAGTCCCTGCAGGATCTTCACTTCAATTTCACTGACTTTGGGAATTTGGGGAAATCTTGTGGAATAATTTGAAAAAAAAATGTGATGCTCTAAAGGGGATTCAGCCCTCGGGCCTTGAGTTTGACACGTGCTCTAGTCTAAAGCAGAGGTTTTAAATAATTTAAAACTTGAAATAATTCTATTCTTGTTTTATCTTAGGATTGTTGTGTTTGTGTTCATACTCGTATTGCAAGCGAAGTTCATCGATGTCAGAGTTTAATCCGCTGACTTGGGAGCGTTGAGTCTTCTCCAGTTCCTCTTTGTGTGCGTTCTTCATTGCTTCGATAGCTGCATGAGAAATTAATCATGTGTATTGAGCTGTGTGTTCTCCAGTCTTCCTGAAAAACACTCCAGTGTGGTAAGAAATGTTCCTTCACCGGCAATTGTGGCAGCGGTCTCCTCAGCTAACAGCCTCTCTCGTTCTTCCATCAGTTTGGAGATCTCCCTCTGATGCTGCCTCTGGAGGTCTTCGATCAACTTCTGGTGAGTTTCTTCCATTGCAGCAAAACCACGCTCACACGTCGCCTACGAGACGAAAAGCATCCAAACTTTGTTAAAATACTCCGTAATTTGACCTCATAATTCACTTTGTGGTTAAGACTTAGTGCAATAACTAGGAAACACCTGAGGTACATGCAAGATCAGTGATAGGAAGCATGCTACAATTTTAAGTTCTACAGCAAGGTCTATGTTAGAGAGGCTGTTAAAGCAGAGAAAGTCTACACTGGAAGGAAATGGTGGGAATGTGGGAAATGGTATGTTCACAGGAGCCCAAAAAAGAGGCTTTAGAGACTTTTCAGTAAAATTCCAACAACTTATTTTGGGTTTTGTTTTTAACCCTAGCAACATTACACTATTGTCATCACTTTAGGTGAGCAGTTTTCACAAGTGAAATCCAAAGCCAAAAACAAGAATTATTTAATGTTTAAGCAATCAATCTAAAAGGCAACACCTGAGCAACTAGAAACACCCATCAGTCACATATTACAATACTTTGGCTCACTTAAAAAGTGGGTGGGTTTAAACAAAAGGTGCTCTGTCCTGAGTTGTTTACCACATCTAGATGTAAATACATGAAATAAAAGCTTTTGTCTTATATTCATGTTTTGATCTGAAACCCAAATGTCTTCAGTACACAACAAAAACCTGGCCGTTCCAATACTTTTGGAGGGGACTGCATATCTACCATAAGCCTGTGAGGAACCAGAGTTGAATTATCAATTATTTTCCCTACTAGTTGTGATAAGAAACATAACTTTTCTTCTTTGAGAATAAAATAAATACAGAATTCATTAAAAGGCCTTTTTCAGCACTGATGACTAGTAAGTTTAAGGATTTACACAAGTTGGGTTGTTAATCCTTGAGATGTGGTCATGAGCACCGGTAGGCCACTTATAAAGCCGATAACATATCGGCTTTAATCAGTCCAAAAAAGCTTTACCATTGCAACCACCAGGGCATAAAATGTCTTGATAATGTAATCCATACGCATATCTTAAGATTAATTTATCAATGTAAGCAAAAAGAAAACTACAAAAGCTAATTTGAAGAGCATCCATCACAAAATGTGTAGCTAAATGTCTAAATGCTCAAAGATTTGGCAGGGGGAAAACGAACGACATCTTTTATATAACATGGTATTATAACAGTTAGGAAGATGATAGAGAATCGATACCGTGAGGGTATCATTAAGGCCTTTTCCAAACTGGCTCACTGCATCAGGCATTATGTTTCTGGGTAACAGATGCCAAAACATCTTCAAAGTACAGTCACAATTAAGCTACAATTGTCTTACAGGCAGATCTGGTTATCATTGTAAGCTATACATAGATAAATCACACCATTTCCCAATTCCACATCATCAGTGAATATTAGTCGACTGGCCAAAGAGCATTGAAAGTGATTTAGCAATGTGACTATTTGTCTACTACCGACTCCTACTAAACAAGGCTTAATATGTGAAGATAAAAGGAAAAAGCAAAAACCTTCAGACTTTCAAAGTCTCTCTGGTATTTCTCTCTCAGGCTGGCCACATCTCCTTCAAGGTGCTTGTTCTCCAGCTCGTCCTTCATGCTATTCATCTGAGTCTCCAGTTCCTGAATTCTGTCCTTCAGGACCACCATAGAGTCAACTTCTGTCAAGCTTTGTTCCTCCTTTCCCTGCTCCTCCTCTTCCATAGGTGTAATACAGTCACCACAAAAAGACAAATTTGAAACCTCAGGTCCTTCTTTGTCTGCCATGTTCTCTTTGCCATATGGAGTAATTTCTACATGATGGGAATGTAACTTTTCAATCTGCTCTTTGTGCAAATGCTTGAGCTCACAGATCTTCAGTTCAAAGTCCTGCTGTAATTTCTTTACATGACTCTCGTGTTGTTCCTCCATGGTATTGATGCCTGCCAGTAGAACCTCCAGTTTTTTTTGCTTGTCAGCTGCTGTCTCCAGGAGAGCCAGCTCGGACGAGACACGGCTTTGCTCTGCTTGGCTTAGTTCGTGTTCGTGCCTCAGTTTAAGCTGCTCAGTCTCTTCGAGAAAATGTTTCTCCAGGAGCATTGACTGCTCTTGCTGACGGGAAAGCTGGATTGCATGCTCGCTGATCTCACTCCTCAGGGTTTGATTATCCTTTTGAAGTGCGGCCAATGTAATTGAGAAGTTTAGATGCTCTTCTTCTAGAGACGCTTCAAATTTCTCTTGAATGGCGGTGACATTGTGGGCATGCTGCTGAACCAGCGAGTCCATGTTTTGACTGGTCTGTCGACACCACCCCACATCTTGTTCATGCATAGCCCGTAACCTACATGCCACATATGCCACTTGGGCCTGAATCAGGGCGTCACGCATACAAAGAGAGGTACTCGTCAGGTTCTGTGAGGTTTGGATTCCCAGAAGTCCTTGGATCATTTGAGACAGCCCAGGATTGTTTTCACCACTTTCAATCTCTTCAGCGTAGTTGTGGAGGATTGCCGCCTGTCTTTGAAGCTCATGAGCCAAGTTATCATGAGCATTATTGAGTGAATCAATAGCATCAACAGCACAAGAAGGCATTTCACCACATAAGTGTTTATCTATTATTTCCTCAGCAAAGATTTTGGCTTCTTCTGTTTCGATCTGCTCCATATATGGAGCAAGTTCCGGAGGATGAATGTCTGCCAACTTTGGTTTTCCAAACTTCCGATTTCTTTTTATTTCTTTAATCACACTTTTAAGATCAGGCCTTTTGTAAGCTTCAATTATTGCTTGCAGAGCGGTCTCCCTTTCATGAAGGTTTTTATATGCTTCAATCAACTCCCTTTTCAGCATCTTGAATTTCTGGTCATAGGAAAGTTTAAGGTTTTGAATTGAGTATGCAAGTTCTGCTTTAATGACAGTGTTGAAAACAGCCGAGGCATCAATGTCTGCATCAGCTGATGGAGTGCTTTCTTTTAATTTATTCACATCTATCTCAGCCTTTTCCACTTCATTCCAAAACGCAGTCTCCAGCATTAGCTTTCTTGTCAAGACATCAGCATAAACAATTGCTAAGCAATCTTTGTCACTCTTCTTAATTTGCTCAATGTCTTCCCATATCTGTGCAAGTGCTTGCAAGAGGTCGGTCTTTGATGTCTTTATCAAGAAAGACATCTTGTTCAAAACTAGGGCTTCAAAAGACAAAGTTTTACTAAACAATCGCAAAGCCTCTTTATCTACAGTGTCCGGGGCTAAGCTTTGATGCACAGCTGGTGATTGCTTCTCTATCTCTTGTCCCTGTCGAATATAGAATGATGCGTTGAATAAATCCTTCTCTATCTCAGTCAATGAGTGCAGTTGTGTGTCTGTGGTATCATGGCCACTGTTCAGAATGGCACTTAATTTCTCACGACTATTTTCTACACATATAAGAGCATGTCTGTAATGCTTAACGGCAATAGTACACTGCGGTGTTTTCTCCTTACTGATTTCACTCTGTAAAGTTTCTGAAGGGGCCGATCGTTGCCCTACTAGATTTTGCGTGAGGTTTCTCAGCTTGGACTCTGTAGCTAGTAATTTGGTCTCCAGGGTATGTATGATAGAGATAAACTTCTCTGGATCACTAGAATGTGGGAATGACAAATCAGAGGGAATGTTCCTTTGCATTATATCAATATCTGGTTTAACATTTTGTCCTGTGTCGTCAAATGTTCGGCCAAGGCGAATACTGTCCATACCCTCAAAACTAATGTATTTTTGGCACTGAATGCTGGAAAAACGTATTTTTGGTCTTTTAGCTAGTGGATCTTTATCCTCTGGGGAGCTCTCTGTTGTGGTCGAGCTTTCAATTGAAAGTTCAGAGTTTGATGACGAAGAAGGTAACGCACTATCACTTTCTGTTTTCTTCGGTTCTGGCATTTGCTGCCTTTCCATTTGTAGCTCAGCATAGTCCAGCTGCAGAGCATTAAGATGCTGCTCTAACTCTGCAATGCGGTCCTCGGCGACCATCAGCTTGGCATGCATGTTCTTTTCTGCAGTGCAGGGTTCAAACTTATCCAAAAGGTTTCGACTCATTTGACAAACAAGTTCTTCCTTTGCTTGCAACTTCTGTTCCGTTTCCTCCAAGCTGTTTCCAAGAGCTGTCATTTTTACAAGAGCTTCTTTGAGGTCCTGTTCCTTGCGTTCCATGAGTCTTTCATACAATTCTTTAGTCTGTCTGATTTCTTCCTCTTTTTCTCTGAGGAACTGGCTCATTTTCTGAAACTCTTGTGTTGCCCTTTCATATGAGTGCTCCAAGGTGCAGTAATCTGCTTCTTCAGTTTCCAGACGACTGCGGAGCTTGTTCACTTCACGATCTGCCTCTGAAATCTGGTTAATAAGCTCTTGACAGCGGCACGTGAGATTACTTTTCTCTTCCTCCAGCCTACGCACACTTTCTCTCAAAGTCTCAATGATGTCAGTCTTTTGGGACAGCTCCTCTTGTAACTTGAGTATTTCCTCCTTGCATTCTTTGCCTCCCGAGGTTTGTCTTCCTCTTAACAAGGCTTCTACCTGCTGCTCAGCCTCCATTAGTTTGTCTTCAATTTCTTTCTGTACGGTTTCCGCCTCAGCTAATTGTCTACATAGGCTTTGTCGTTCTCTTTCATGACTTTCCTGCATACCACTCAGCTCATTCCTCAGGCGCTCCTCCTTCAGTACATGACCCTCTTCAGTTGCAGTTAATCGAGCTGTAACTTCTAGAAGCTTGTCCTGTAACCGCTGAATTTCTCTGACATGGTCTCGTTGCAGGGCTTGCTGCCGCTCTAAGTGCCTTAGGGCCTGACTTCTCTCAAGGAGAGCGGCCTCCACTTCCCGAAGCCTATCCTCACTGTCTTTCAGCTGTCCTCGTAAGGTAACTTCATTACGGTCACATTCTTCTTCGTGTTCTTTTGATCGCTCTTGTTCTAGCTTAAGCTCATTTCGCATTCTGGCTACAGCCTGTTCACTTGCTAAGATTTCAGCCATTGCAGAAGCAAGTTTATCCTGCAGTCCCTGAACATCACAGTCATGGCGGTCAACGACATCCTTGGCTTCAGTATAGCTTCTCTTTAAAGTCCTGATTTGCTGTTGAGCGAGGTCCTGCTTCCGCTTTTGGGACTCCAGTTCACCTTGTAAGTCTTGATTAAGCTTGTGCAAGTTCTGCCATGGAACTCTGTGCGGTGAAGAGGGAGGGGGTGTAGCACTCTTAAAAGAGATTGATGAGACAATTTTGTTAATGTTGTCATTTTACTTTCCCTACACATATGGAGAACCACATCTCAGGTAATACCAGGAAAATACGTTTCATTGCGTCTTGTTATGAAATGCTCCAAGCTTTCACTGTGCTTTTTCCATAGTCGTTCGGAAACTAAAAGGATTGGGTTAATAAATGACAATGTCAAATCTCAATAAATAAACTGGAAACTTAAATGGGTGAGGGAAAGGTTGAACCGAGTTAAAACAATACCAAAACAAATTGTCAATATTGTGTCTTAAAATGGCCAAATGAAAACAAAAAAACACATTGATTAAAGCATGCAATTAGAACAATAGACATACGAGAATCAAGCTGGAAGAGAACGCACAGCAATAGCGAGAAAAAGCACAGCGCAAGGCTTTAAGATCACATTTCTTACCTCAATAACTTCAGATCAAATCAGTTATTTTCCCAGGAGATGTGGGACTCCCATCACAAACAGTTAGTGAAAATTCATGCTAAGAACACCGCAACCATGCATATCAAGTTCAGGAAAAAAAAGGCACCCACACCTATTAGTGCATGTTCTTAAAGTTAAAGTGCACAAACATTATTGTTACTTATTATAAAGCTATGAACTCCCAAGCAAACAACAGAACTGACCATGTATACTCTTTGGTTAAGGTAAATCAAATGTAAAAAAAAGTCACATGATACTGGTATATGTTGATAATTTCTAAAACAAAAGCTACATCTGGGTGATGACTAGAGAGTGTAATACCTGCAGTACATAACCCTCTCTGGCACTTTGTTCTCTTCCAAGCGCATTCTCTAACTGCTCTTTCAGGAGGTTGTTCTGCTTCTGAAGTCGGTCCAGCTCCTTCTGCTTCTGTCCCAACTGAGCAAAACAGAACAGAGAAATTCTTTCATACAAAAGTCATGAGGAAAATCAAATATCTTGAGAATTAAAACACTGTAATTTATTTTAGACCTGAACCATTAACAGGGTTCCTACAGATTTAGTCAAATTAAATTCAAGACTTTTTATTGCCATTTGAAATAAACTTTAAGACCAACTTCGCAGTAAACATAATTGGGGAAAAAAAAAAATGCCACATCAATAACATAGGGTTAGGATAATTTTTTTCTAGTGTCTAGTGCAGACGTGCAACAGATGGAAATGAGCTTTTCTACTATATTCTGGCATATTTACACTGTATTACAGATGTTCATGAATCTGCACTGTCCCTATCAAATAAATAAATAAATAAATAAACTGGCGACCCCCAAAGTAAACGCACAAAAATACACAAGAAACCAGACTAAAATAATCAAAATCACTCCAAAAACAGCCATTAAGAAATTGCTGGACAGGCAATTTCCGTTAAATTAATATTTTTCCATGTTATTTATACATTAAAAAAAAAAACATTTATTTTGAAATGCGAGACTAAATTCAATCACAAAATCATACTTATTATGCATTCAAATTTAAAACTTTTGAAACCTTGATTTAAGACATTTTAATGAAAAATTAAGGCCTTATTTTTAGATTCATGAAATTAATGCCTTTTAAGACTTTTTAAGGATCTGCAGGAACCTTGATTAAGCTAAGGAAACAGTGCAAGCCAGAGTATCTTTTTGTGATTATTGTTAACTGTGTTGGACTATCATATGTTTATTTCCAAAACTTGCCCTTTGGTAAATCAAGTTTAACTTAAAGTGTGTGAGTTTACTTACAGTCCCAAGGCTTCAAATCTACCTAAGATGCCACAGATACATAAAATGTCTACATTTAAGCACAAATTAAGTCCTAAAAAGTAAATTTTAATGGTGCTTAAACAATTCTTGCTTCAGAACTGACAGTAACAGTGTCTTTACATCTCTACACCCAAGAACACACCTCTTTGTCGAGCAGTGCAGTCAGCTCATGTGGGGGAAGCTTGTCAGAGTCACTGGAGTTGGTGAAAGTGGTGCTGATGGGCACTTGCTTCTCTTCCCTTAACGGAGTCGTTTCCACCTGGTGCCATCGCTGCTCTATCTCCTCTCGAACGTGACAGCTTTTGTTCTTGTCTTCGCTCTCTGGGCAAATTGATGTCGGTTGGTCCACTTCCATTTTTCCTTGATCTCGACCTTCAGGTGTCAATGGCTGAACAGGTGATGTAGAATTTAAAGTTGAAATAATAGTGACAGTGACAGTATTTGGTGTGTGAGAGGCACTCGTGCTTTGGGGACGGATGACCTTTTTAACACTTTCTTTTTCCGTTTCTTCAGCCGCAGATGGTGTGTGGGCAGCTGATAAAGAAGAGGTTTGAAGAGATGAGGTAGAAACCGCAGAGCAGGCGGAGGATGTGGGGGAGGAAGACGCCGAGCAGTGAGATGAGACTGTTGAAAACGAGGAGCTGAGATCGACCGTGTCGGCACGTTCCTTCACGGGCTTTTGCGTCTGCTCCTTTTTGAACTCAGTCCAGTCGTACGTCTTTGAGCGCCCCTCTCGCCTGCGCTCCCGGACTCGACTTTTCCGAGGTTCAGGGGGAGGCTCGTTGTTCCCAGATGGGCGTTTGTTGGCTTCTGGCTTAGGGAGCTCAGAAACGAGGCTTTGCTCGGGTGTGATTTGGGGACATGGCTCCAACAACACATGGTCTTTCTGTGTCTCATCATGGAGAGATCTGAATTTACAAAGGCACAAAAATACATGCGTTGGATGGCTTGGCCTAATGATTATTAATTACACTAGAAACATCAACACAAGTACATGAAGCCTTACTGGACAACACAGGCCAATACCAAAAGAAGACAATGTATGTCTTTACATATATTTTACATTTATATGCATATATTCAAGGCCTTTTAAAAGAAGATATGTTTTTTTAATCCAAGGCCAGACAACCCTCCAATTAAAATACAACCAGACAAATGACATGCATCCAAGCCACAGCAATAACATCGCTGACAGCTAAAAGCAGCTTTGCTATTCTAAGTCAGCATCTGAGGTAAGCCTAGCACCTTCGGCAGCTTTAATAATGCAGTTTATGTAGGAGCTTAGAGGAAGGAATGTGTTGCACTGGTGACATTAAAGGGCAGAATGATGCAACAAAACAATTCTGATTCAAAGACGAGAGGAAAAACGAGAAGGAAGGGAAGTTGAGAGAAAAGAAAAGAGAGAAGAAATAGTAAAAACTATGCACATAAAAGACTAACAAATTCTAGAATGTGATAAATCATTACATCAAACAGACAGGGATATTACATTTAAAATAAAATAAAACTGCTCTTAACAACACATTTGAAGCACAGCAATTTTCGTCCAATCAGTGGATCATTAAGTCAGTGTCAACTTTGTGTTAAGGGGCGGGAGCTTTTAAATGAGCTAATAAGCAGTTTCTGTGTGGGAACTTGAGACATACTAAAATATAAGAATGAAAGTAATTAGAATAGAACAGAACACTTTACGGGTTTAACTGACAAAAAAAAAAAATCAAATTGAGTGAACTAAAAATTATTTCAAATAAATAAAATGAAAAAAAGACCAAATAAAACTATTATTATGAAGCTGGGTTAGATATTATGAATCTATGTTTAGATTACAAAAATAAATTAATTTATTAAAGACTAATTGATCAAAATCAAAATAAAAAAAACTCCAAAAAAACAATGTTTGGTTACAGTCATTTAAGAGAAAATTAAAAACTACAATAAAACTAATAAGTGGGCTGAAGGATGGGACACACAACTTAATATTTAGTTGCAAAACCTGATTCCGGCATTACTGTTATATTCATAACATCTGTTTCTATTAATTTGCTCCCATTGCGACACATTCTGGGAGGTTGGCGATGATCCTGCGGATCTTCAACTTCTGGACAATATTTTCTAGCAAATATATATAGTTGCTCAGTGATCATTTTAAAAGTAAAGCAGAGTCTAAAAACTCCCTATGTTGCTTTTAAAAATACAAACATTAAAAAATGACATGTGCAATTCCCCTGTTCCATGGTTATTTTCTTCAGTTGTTTTTACCAGACTCTCAGTTTAGAAGCTACAAGGTGGACAGTCACATTACAACGATGGATAGACTCGACTGTGGTGTTGGGCAGATTATTCTAGGATGTTTACGTGTGGCTCAACAGTGGCATAAGTTTACAGGGAGACATTACTCAATAATCACATGGCATATGGTGGGACAACAAACACGCCAGTGCTGACATTGCTTAGCAATAACATCACTGCATGAGGAAGGGAACACACTCAACACACAAGCACTCCAACCTGGGCTTCAGAACGGATAATTTCAGAGAGATGTTTTTCCTGGAAGCGTGGGAAAATACCGGTTGAAGGGAAAGAGAAAGAGGAGGAAAGAAGCCGTGAGGAGGAGTCAAGTCTTCGGATTGAAAACAAACAAAAGTGAGAAAGAAGCTGCCGCAGGTAGCTGCAAATCCCCACAGAGTATTACCGTGTGACATCGGGGGCAATAGTGGTTCGCACATTCTTCGTTATGGCCTGAATCCAGTTGCGACGGATTCCAGAGGTCATTGCTGACAAGGTGCACGCTCCATCTTTACACTAGACACAGAAAGGCAGCTCATTTTAATTTCTGACAAGATTAGACAACAAGAAGGTGGTAATAACCTTCAATACTAAAATTATTCTAACTTTGATCTCCTGACATGTTTCGACTGTCAACTGCCAGTCTTCTTCAGAGACGTCTGCTGACTTCCGCGTAATAATTAGAGCAAGTTCTTTTTTTAATTATATGCTAAGGTTTCATTTATTCAGACAACTTTTTTTGCAGGAAACTTAGGTCAGGAATAATGTCAGGAGATCAAATTAACCTTCCTGAAAATGAAACCTTAACATATTACTCAAAAAGAAATTGCTGGAATTAGAAATTTTTCTTTTTTCTTATTCTTTTTTTAAAATGATGACACCTGCCCATTTTTTCTTTAGTGTTTTAAGAAAATGGTTTACATATTTCAGGTCACAACTTCTCGTAACAGATTCTCCAATTTTATCATTATGGACATGTGTGATAATTTCCACGTAATAAGGTTAATAAAAGGTTTTTCAAACACTATTTTCACTGCCAAAATCCAAAATTTAACTTCCACATAAATTGGCATTTGATCCCAACTTGGAATGAATCTGTTTGTTGTGTAATGACAACAGCACCCTTTCCTGTTCAACTGCAGCGCACTGCACAGAGCATGGATATAAATACTGCAGTTATTAATTTCTCGACACCAAACCCATGTTGTTCTCAGCCAATGAGACAGTGATCCTCTTCACTACTCTATTTCTGACTTCCTCTAGAAAAGTTGCTGTGGAAGCTCCTGTAGACAAAAGATGTCACCTTATAGCCACAGTTCTCACGGGATCAGTGTTGATTGCTCAAATCTATATGTAACAGGAACAAAAGCTCCTCCCAGATTCAAACTGAATCCAAAGCAACTCCTTTGGCTCTGTAAACAACATGCCAGCAACAGGTGATAAAAGAAATCTGAGAGAAATACATGCATTTAAAAAAAGAGGGTCACAGAATTACATTACATAAATGTGTTTGTGCGAAATGGAAGAGGTTAAAAAAACATATCGTGAAAGATGAAGGCCACACGCTGCAGGAGACATGCATGACTGCAGCATATTTAGATTGCTGTGATGTCAGCCTTTCCCACCAGAGAGATGACAGGCTGTTTGACATCCTTGGGTCAAACGGTTTCAGGAAGAGAAATGGCAAAACCTGATACCCAAAGTTTCAGCACATGTTGTCTACAGTGTTTATAGACTGGCAGGAGCTAAACGGTGCAGACAAAGAGCTTTCCTGTCACTCGTGATGATGAAGGACCCTCGATGACATGAAGAAATGGCACTTACAAGGATTTGGAAGCCATAATTCCTCTGGACTGGGAATTCTTTAACGTCGTAACACGTAGAGAGGTCAACTTCTCCATCCAGTTCTGAGGCCTAAAGGTGAGATATATGCAACATACATGATGATATGTTATACAACAAAAAAAAGTATATCCTAAACAAGTTTTTTTTGTGTGTTTTTAGTGTAACGCTCACCTCCTCTGCTATAGAGTCCTTGTAGTACCTCAAACTCTGGTCTGTCAGAACAAACCAGTGTTTCTTCCACTGTGAAGAATAAGAAAAAACACACCTTTAACCAGCACTTTAAAGACATATACAACTAAAAAGAGGAGAGAAAAAACTATTACAGTACCATTCCATCATCATACAGTTTTGTCATCCATCCTTTCTTGAAGTTGAGGAGGTCCGGCTGCAAAGCAAGAAGCCCATTGTGATGTAGTACAACTTAACTATTTACAAATAATTGAAAAAACAAAATAAAACAAATAAATAACAAGGAAATACATCAAACAAAAAAACAAGTAGTTAATTAGGTTAATTAAAAAATATACATTTTAAACAAATATTCATAGCATTGCAAAGGGGAAAACTATTCTCCATTGGAAAGTTTGTTAGAATTTGACTTTTGGTGGCACTATTCTCGATATACCACAACATCACCCAATGTGTGCAATTGTTTACATCTGAAAAGCTCGGTTCAGGCAGTACAAACACCGATAGGCGTCTACGGCTTCAGCTGAGACTAACTAGCGGGAGCCGGACTTTCCCTGTGAAACACAAACTGCTGCACAACGAAACCTCAATCTCTGGTCTGTTTATAGACGCCAAGGCAAACCACTGGTCCAAAGCTGAGTGTCTGCTCACTCACCAATACCTTGTTTTTCTTATGCTTGATCAGAACTGGTGTCACCGTCTGGCACAGAGTCATTCTGATGGCTAAACATGCGCGGCCGGTCTGCTCCTTTCCTTCTATCTGAGTGGTGTACATATGACTGGCTGCTCCAGTGCCAGCTATTTATAATCATCTGTGGTGTGTGGGTTTTAAGTGGGCGGAGATTTTTGGCAGCTGCAGCCTCAGCAGGGAGGACCAAACGAGCTGAATGGATGGCCCCTGAACAGACCTCACATCAGCCTTGTGGCAGTCAGACATCAACAAGATACCAGTGCAGCCTTGAGCCGCTCCATTAATCTTATTTTTGAAAAGTGAACTGTTGCTTTTTGTCAGCTGTGAGTAATTTATGTGAGAACACATGTGCAAGTGATGTACGTGACTCATGTACTTACCCAAAGAACTGAGCACTGAGCTAACACCAGGTTTGGGATCCATTACCATTTTTCAGTTAGAATTACGTTTTCAATTATCTATGTTTGATTACAATTCAATAACGATTACAGTGACTGGCATTTTTTCCAATTTCAAATATTTTTTATCCTCAGGAAGTCAATTGCAAATACGTTCTCAATTACTAAAGTTCAATTACAATTACTGAGCCTGAAATTAATTACCTAATAAAAGTTAACCTTCCTCTTGTTGTGTTAGCTTTCTGTTAGCATCTTTTATGATAACGGGTCCTAAATTAGCTGTAAAATACACTAAAAACTCATTTCTATCCTCTATTTAATTCCTATTTATTGGTTTCCTTGTTAGCCTTCCTAATCAATAAAAATGTGGGTTTTAATATTTTAGGTGTGGGCGTCTGAGCCTTTTTTGTGTCGGCATTTTTTAAATGGTAAAATGTGGGAAAGTATTGGCACCCCAGGAATATTACATAATTTCTCACAGAAATAGTTGCAATTACAAATGTTTTTGGTATACACATGTTTATTTCCTTAATGTGCGTTGTAAAAAAAACATCAAAAAAGCAGAAGAAAAAAGCCAAATTTATCATAATTTTACACAAAATTTAGTTTTTTTTTAATGCACATAAAGGAAATAAACACATGTATACCAAAAACATTTGTTATTGCAACTACTTCTGTGAGAAATGTTGTATTTTCTGTACCAATACTTTCATCCATGACTCTATTTTTGTTTTTATGGTAATAACTTGAACACTTGAACATCGGTCAGTACCTTGTGTTTTTTCCAGTGACCAGTCAAACACTGCTGAAGCTTTAACAAACTGATAAATGCAGGGTAATTATTGGTATTAGTGCTTAACAATGAAATCAATCACCATTTGTATAGCATATCCACCATATCTACAATAAGCAGATGTTTGTAATAGTGAGAGCTTGACTTAGTGACAACACGCAGACTGTATTTCAGCCAGGATGATGTGTCAGTTATAATATGTTTGTTTCTACTAATATAAAAACAATGAAATGCTTTACATGTGTACAAGCCCATGTGTGTATATCTTCTATTTTTTTTAACTTAACTTGTGATTTAATTTCAGTTTCCTCAGCAACACAGACATATTACTACGACTCACGGGCATTGAGGACTCGGTGACTCTCCGATCAAGTGATTTGGCTCTTCGTAGGTTGGTAAAACTAGAGCTGGACACATCAGGGACGACGCGGTCCTGTCCTGAATCCAAGGACATGTCCTATAAATCACAGGTAGTACAGTTATTAATTACAAATCAGTCATTCCGATGACTTTGGAAGGATTGCTTTACAACCTGATCCAATTTATTCAGTTTGAAATGCACAAATAAAAATGTAACGTACATGTTTGCTGGTGAGATAGCGCCTCTCACTGCGTCCTTCTCTTAGGCTGGAATTAGCCGAAGGCTCGTTCGAGTTGCTTGTGTCCATACGTTCAACATTTTGACCATCTTCAAATCTGCCAATGACTTGAGAGCGCCTAGAAGACACAAAAGAGCTCATTTCACAATTTAAGCATGGAATTACATGTGTACGCAGTAGATTAAAGGAGTCACTGAAACAAAACGTAATCAAGCCACCAAGGATGACAGAAATTACAGCAGAAACAAATCAGATTACATTAAAATCAGATAGATAAAGAACTAATAATGGTTAGATTATGTCTGAATACAAATGGAAAACAGAATTTTAGTAAGAATGTATTTCTGGTGAAAATCCCAAAAGCAAAAAAACTGTTTGAGTAAATAAATATTTCAAAATTTAAACAGGTACAAAGGAAAAAGAATGGTGGATTAATTGAACACAGGAGCAGCAGATATTGCAGCAGTCCATGTTATCTTAAGAAAGCTCTTTTAACAAGACGAAAGATTTCTACAACCAACTCTCTGTATGTTTGCACTGCATATGCAGTAAACGTGTAGGTGTGTGTGCCTCAAGGCAGAGCAGGTATGAAATGATAGAAAAGCAGGAGTCAGCGGTGACCAGCGGGGAACAGCATCAGGGTGGTAGAGGACCAGTGGTTGAGTATGAGCTTTGAGAAGTTTTGTTCACAAATCTCTGGAAAAAGAGAGAAAACAAAACCAAAGTAGCAAGATGAAAGCTTGGAAAGGTAGAAGGCAAAAAGTCCGACATGCATCTAAATCAAAAATTAATCATGTTGAAGCTCTAAAGAAAGAAATGCTCTATAGAACGCAGCCACAAGGTGGTGCTAAATAACTAAGGTGCTTTATGTCTCAGCAATGCATCAACCTGACATATTTACTTAACATTCTGTCATTAGGTTTTAAAGTAGAGAGAAAAAAAATTAAATGTTTTATTAGCTTTCTATGACAGCCATAAGTAAATATGCGTTTCTGCAGCTGATTTTTGAAAAAAGAGATGCAGCACATTGGTCAGAGATCTTCTCTTTCGCACAGCATGCTGAGCACGACTCCCTTTCCTCACCTGCGCTCCTCCCCAAAGAGCCGTGCCACCTCCTCTCTGCCAGGACTTCGAGTCCGCGTCCTCAGTTCCTGACGTTTTTTGTCAGAGCGGAAAGCTTCCCGATAGTTCAGCCTACGAGCCCTTGGCACATCCGAAAGCGCAGCGTATTCCCTGCCAGAGCGGCCAACCCTGCCTCCACCACTCACACTATTACCACTCCCACCATCATTATCGTGCTCCTCCCAGGCAGGCATTGCCCCACTGGGGTCAGAGTCCAGTGAGCTCTGGGTGGAGCTGATGGTAGAGTAGCTAGGGGAATTCAGAGAACCTGGGGAGGGAAGAGGGTCTTGGGGGGGGTGATGGGGTGTAGTTTGAGTTTGTGATTCTGAGATGTACCTGGGAGTGGGAGCTCCTAAGGAGGAGGAGGAGGAGGATGCTGAGGAGGACAGGGGAAGATGCTGATGTGTATGTTGAGAAAGTGGAGAGGGCTCTGACTTGGTCTTTTCCAAAGAGAAGTAACCGCTTTCCACTCGAACCTTTCGTCCAGTGCTCACAGTCCCAGCATCTGGGGAGACAGACATAATGTTAGAAAAAAAGTCCAGCCCACACTTTGACCATTCATCTTAATCACTATAATGGCTAAGGGTGTAAGAAAAAAATCGGGTCTCCGCAGCCTCATCCGCCCTCCCGCAGCACCTCGTCCTCCCTCCAGAGTCTCTCGTGCACCACGTCATCCAGAAGTACCAGATAAGCCACTGTGCGTCTTTACGCATTGACAGAAGTTAAACTTTTTAGAAATATGTAATTTGACAGTTTGATAAACATAACACTTTATTTTTGCTTACAGTTAGTTACTATTTACTTATTCTCCCAAGTTAAAAAGAAAATGGCATAAATTGTATTTCATACCGTTTTGCACTTGTGAAGGTGAAATTTTAAGTTGATGTTGTGATGTGTATCGTATCGTTTAGTTTCAGGATATATGTATGTATCGTGACATGCGAATCGTGAATCGCATTGTATCGTCAGATTCATGGCAATGCACACCCCTAAAAAAAATGGCATGTTTTTCTAAAGTACCTTTCAAAATACTTAACGTACTTTAAATAAACCATTCATCAATCACACTCGAGTTTTGCCGACAGTAACCTCCAACCACAGCCATTTTTTATCTGGGTTGCTGAGTTGCACAGGCGCTGATTGCAGCTAGAGGACTGTGGGTTTCAGAAAATAAATAAATTTGCCCTCAACCTTCCTGAACAGGGATTGCATACCTTGAGCATGCATTGGTTTTCTCTAGACACTCTGGATCGGTCCCATATCGATAAAACATGCTGGAAACTTTGGATTTGTCGGAAAAGCAAGTATGTGCCAATGATTGTTTTACATGTGAACACGGAGGAGTACTGTATAAATCAAGGCTTAAGATGGCCATGCAGACTGTGAGTCAGAAAACGTGAGACGCTGACTTCGACCTAACTAAATAGTTCCTAAAGCTACCCAGAACTTCTTAACTCTGAGTTTCAGCGTGTTGCTCTTCCTTTAATCCTCACCGTCTTGAGCACTGATACTGGACTCCGATTGGCTCTGGTTCATCTGGCTGAGGCAGGAAGCACTGCGGCTACAAGGGATGGTGGCTCGGCTCCAGCGGCTTTCCTCTTGCCATATCGAGGCCCGGGTCATTGGGACGCGTTCGGCGCTGGCGATGCTGCTCGGCAGGCATGGAATGCTGCCCCCGCTGCTGGTCACTGTCACCTTAGCAGGACCAGGCTCCTGGGGGAAGGGGTGTGTTAAAAGGAGTGAATGAGTGGAGGAATGGGCACAAAGGGAGGTATGGTCACAGAGAGACTACATCCAGGAATTGATTTTTTATTTTTATTTTTTTTTTTTACAGTTTTTTAAATTATAATCAAAATGTGGTGGGTTAAATGATAAATTAGTTGGAACAGAGCAGTAGGAAACATGACAAGGCATGAGAGAGAGACACAATACAACCATAGCAGAGTACATGTGGAGAATTTCCGTCCCATTTATAACCATATTGAAGATATCATACCATGAAAACCCTTTTCGTGAGTGATCGGCAAAACAAACAAAAACAACAGAAAGAAAGATTTCCAAAGTAAAAAGGAGACCCTTAAATCACAACTCTCTGTTCCAGCCCTCACCACAAACACACCCATTATGGTTTATTTACCCTTCACCTGAATGAACTGGGACTTTAATGAACAGATTTTGAATTTGTCTTCTTTTTTTTAAATTTAAGGTGAAACGTTAAGCTTTGCTGCACTCACAGGGTGGCCGTTCATGTCTTCAGAGGAAAAACACTGTCCTGCAGTAAGTCCACCCTGCCAATCACACAAAGCCTTAAAGGTTATTGTCTACACTGGGCAGCTAATAGTAACTGATAGGTTGAAAAAGTGTCTTTTGTCTTAATTCTATCAAACATTACAATCACAGAGTATAAAAAGTATTCAGTCATACTCTAAGGCACATTATCTGTTTATCATTGCTGCATTGTTATATCACTGCTTTGGTATTAAGGTCAGAAGCCTGAAGAAGAGAGCACAGCTAACCAGACCAACATGTGCAGCTCACACATGCCTTGTCAGAATGGTCAAAAAAGTAGGCAGCAGGCTTTTTACGCTCTTAGAACTAATCTATGGTACTATACAATCACCCTGAATAACAAACACTCCCACCTACACAATCGCCATGGTGATGGCCTTGGTAATTCAAATGAACAATAATATTCTGGTCCCATCATTCTGCTTTCTCTGTTTTTCCTTAAAGTTGCTGGAGATTCATTTTCTTTATCAGATAAATCTATAATGTAGGCCTTTTAGATCAATAAATCAAAGGAAATAGTTTGAAATTGCTGCTCGAAAGTTAGTTTTGATCTCCACTTTTAACACTAGGTTATTGACTTCACCAAAAACATTTCACGCATTTCATTGTAGGATGTATTGTTGTGTTTTTGTTGTTGTTACGACTTCACTGGGAGTACCTGGAACAAACTAGAAGAAAAACTGTCATTGTCCTCCTTGTCTGGCAAAGAAACACAAGAAATCCTGGTGAGAACGAAGTAAAAACTCTTCATGGAATTCGCAAAACTTTTCCAACAATGTCAATGAACCGAGCGTTAACAGTGGAGATCAAAGCAAACTTTCGAGCAGCAATTTTTCATCTTTTACATGTTTTTTTTTTTCTCAAGCAAAGTATCTACGATGTTTAAACTATACATCAGATATTCATCTTTATCCTTAATAAAGCATTTTGTTTTTGCAGAAATTATCTTTTCTGTATGTAGGCAATATCATCATTACATTATTATATATAAAAAATATATATGGAAATGTTATTTTTTCCACTAGTGGAGTCACAGCTTATGCTCCAGGGCCTTGGTATAACAGTTTTTTTTTTCAGCTACTTCCACTTGACACATAAAGCTGTAACCGTCCAATTTGATCCCACGAGATAAATTTAAATTTATTTGTTGTTGTAGCATGCCTGTAGCTGTAGTACTGAATCAATAGTTTATAGTTATGTAAACTCTTTTTTCAAAAAGGTAGGAAATAATCTTGTTTGTGATATCTGATTGATCAAATAATCAGAAGGTTAATGTAGCTTAAATGATCAGATTTCACTCAAAAAAAGTTGGTTATATTACACTGTCTAATGTCTAAGTAGCAGTTTACAATCAATTTTTATGATTCAGATATTTCCTAAGCCAGATGCCCAAAACACAGCGGGATTGTTACTCCACAATAAAAAGATGAATGATAAAAAATGCTAGCTTACAAATTAGCTTGTTTGTGTAAGTCTGGGAGGGTCACAGTGTGGTCAGAAGGTGCCGTCATCAGATCATCCGAACAATCATCTCCAGATCACTCACAACAAATTAAGACTGGCATCAAAATGAGGTAAGTGCAATAGAGCAGAGGTTGTGCCTAATGGTGGGTGGTCGGCACCACACAATCGCAATATGCTTCTATCTCCTCCTAGTGTTGAGATCATTATGATGTCAGCTAGTCCTGCTGTTTTATTCATACCTCGTCTGACTGCAGTTTATGTGAGCTTGTACAGACATGAAAACTCATTTTTTTTTTCTTATTGGCACTTTGTGTCAAATTGACTCAAATGTTGACTATTCTTGCTCATAGACTGTTGAAGTCAACTTTGTAGAGTGCTCACTGCAATGTGATCCCTAAATAAATCTGAATCACTCCCCTGGAGTCTTGCGATTCTGCACTTTATTACAAATTTTCTCACTGGCCCGCTGCACGAAGCATTAAGCGTAAAAGTTCGACTAATAAGTAGCTCAACCAGAACCTAGTGGCAGAGTCCCAAATTCTGTTTTCAGAAGAGTTGTCTTTGTGTCTTATTAGGATGGTTGTAGGCCTCTGTGTCGCAAGAGTTTCCCTGAATCCCCAAAGGCATTTTACAGGTTTGAATGCGTGATGATAAATCCTAAAGGTGAGATGCCACCCTTGCCTTCAAAAGCTTGCTTTGATCTAATCCACGAGAATATTAACTTAACAGGGATTCTGGCAGGTAAGACAACAGCTGTCAAACATCAATAACCAAAGCTGCACCGGCAGATTTCAACTGCATGTGAATCACTGCCAAACGATAGTACGACAGGCGGTAATCATTATTGAACCTGGACAGATGAAACACTCATGGAAAGTACAAAACATATCGAAACTCAAAAATCTTTTATCTTAGATAAACAAGCAAAACAGACGTCTTAAATCATCACCAGTATCTATACTCTTCTTCTTTTTCTTTTTTTTTAGGATGTGTGCAAAAATAAATGTACTTAATAAAATGTGTGATTAACTGAAATACCTGCTGAGTGGGCGGATCCACCTTTCGCTTTTTCTTCTGGTTCTGCTTGTTGGTCCTGGGATACACAGTCAGAGCCTCTTGCCACCTGTGAGGAGAAACAGTCAGTCGCCTGCAGTGCTTTACGTGTGAAGAAATAACTGTCGGCTCTCCTCTTAATTACCTGCTGTCAGTCCGTCATACAAATATGAGACAAAAAGACAGATGATATTTATATATAGATCTGTCTATCAATCTATATATCAAAGGTTTTTTTTTATATATATACAGAAACTGCAAAAAACAAAGCCAATTCTAAATCAAAGTGTCATGGAGCCGCTTTTATTAACTTAAAGCACGTGTCAAACTCATGGCCCGAGGGCCAAATCCAACCCTTTGGAGTATCCAATTCAGCCCGCAGGAGAAAGTAAAATGAATGAGAAAACATAATACAATATTACATAATATATCCCTTTGTTAAATCAAAATTGGTCACAAAATCTAGGAAATTTAAAGTGTATATCCTGTTGGGACTGATATCTAGCACGCATATCTTGCTTGGTTGTTGTCAGTTTCTTACATATTTTCTATTTTCTGTATATGTATATGTAGGTGAAATAATGTTAAAATTACTAGTTTTCCTGCATAAAATGAGGCCTCTTGAGATCAAACTGCTCCGTATTTGACACCCAGAACTAAAACGAGTTTGACGCCCCTGACTTAAAGCCTCAGTGCATTCACGTGGACATGAACAATAACATAAAAAAAAAGAAACAAAAACAAAGAACTCATAATTTATATGTTCTCGAAAAACTTTTTATCGTTACGGTTTGTTTTTCCTTTCTTAGTATTACGCCTGGCCTCTGTTTTTTCCAATACCTGCACACCCATGCCACTTTAGCAATATTTGCTTACCTTTTACCTTTACAATATCGCAAAAGCTCAAAACATTGACCAGAAATACAGTTTCTGTAATAACATGTTGAATATAAATTGTCAGTTATGTGCTGCGGGACACATGTTTGTGTCACCTAATGATTTGGCTCTTCCTTGTGGTGAAAGCAAAGCGATGCATATTAAAGCGAGTGAGGAAAGCCGTAAAAAGTCCCCACTTAAAGAACTGGTCGCCCCATACCTAGATGGTTTCACCCAAACCCACATGATTATTTATTTAGTAGGAATTGCATGTATTTCCCAATTCTACTTTGTAACTTCGTTGTCCGCTCATTGAAAACTAGTATCACACGTGTCCCATACCATAACATAATCTCATTACAAGATGCGGGTTTTTAAATCAACTGATCCCAACATTCACGTTCGACAACTTGACCACAACAACATTTTTTGATAACAGCTGAGGTCCTGTTCCTTAACGCTCCACATCGGTTTGACATTCAAACCAAGTGAAAGTGAGTGAAAGGCTTTGGTCATTTTATTAACTGTCATAGACAAAAACATAATGATGTGGTTCTAACTGAATGGCTGACCACAGGATTCCTTTATCCAAGTGAGAAGGACATTTGAGGGGGCAAATTAATGCGGAACATTTCCTTCGCTTTGCAAAGGCAGATACGAAGCGCGATGGCCGAGCACCAACACATGGAAGCCAGATGACAGCAGAGTGGGTGTGCAGTGATAGATCAAGTAGCATAGCGAGGAGTGGGTGTTGTGAGTCACACTTTTCCAGCAGTAATATGTGAGCTGTAAAATGTGTGCTACAGCTACAGAAAATGAAAACAGTGCGGACGCACCACCTGACGAGAAGAATCTAAAGACAATCCTGTGATATGAAGGCAGAGGATCTGTGCATTGTGTATCCTCAGTGGAGTAATGCTAGGGATTATGGGTATCCAGCAATCCAGTGAGAGGAAAACAGCTTGAGAATGTGCACTGTCACTGCAGTGTGATCTACAATGTTGTGAAAAGCACAGCCTGAGGGAGACAGCAGGGGGCAGAGAAGTTTTGGCTACGACAGCAGTTGCACAACTATTTCGCCTTAATCTCCATCAGCCCAAACCAGAAGGCCTTAAACAGAGAACACCTCAACTACAAAAAGGCCAAAGACCTTCTGAAGCACACACGACTACAGATGGGTGCAATATGTTAAACGATAAATCCAATGATGACAGATCATTCAATCTTACCCGTTGATGATTTCTTTGCACTCGGCTCGTATGAAATGCTCCTTCTCGGGCGTCAGGATGCACAACGAGTTCTTCTGACCCGTTCTGGACTCCCCGTCGATGACATCGGAGCACTGGTTCATGTTGATGGTACCCTGGGGTAGAGTGCTGGGCTACACGATCAGAACAGAGATACAGAGCGAAGGCGTGAAGTGAGAAAGTGAACAGACGGGCCCACAAATCCAGTCCTTCCAAACAGTCTTTATTCTTCTCACACAACCCACCAGAGTATTTAAATCTTTGCCACATTCGGTGCATCCCACTCGCTCTGTGCAGTGAGAAACGTCCTTACCGGGAATTGTTTATATTTTTCAGGATTTGAAATTTGTGTTCAAGGGCACAGGTAATGTAACAGCATAAACTAAAATATAAAATTTGAAAATGCCACTTAAAAAAAGCCATGAGTAGCTAAATCATTGATTTGGTATTTTGACGTCTATGAGTTTCTTTTATTGACATTTTACAATGAATCAAATGACAAATTTGCAGATTAGAGTAGACCACATATGTCAAACTCAAGGTCCGGCCCACCAGAGCATCTAGTCCGGCCCACAGGAAGGTAAAAAATACAGCAAAAACAGGACTTAGCGTAAGTTACTATATAAATTGTAGATACAATGCGCCGAGGCTTGCATTACTACATCATTTACAGTAATGTGCAATCACAATTATTTTCAAAACTTGAATAATTATCCAACGGAATTTTAACCAATTGCTTAACATTCAGGATTTTGTTTGAATTTGTGATTTTTCCATCACAAAAACTTCCTACATTAAAATGAGTTTGACGCTCCTGGAATAGACAGTTGCCTAAAGCTGCTGTGATGGAGCACGCAGCCACACCTGTACACCCTGAGGGAGAACACGCAAACTTCACACAGAAGGCTCCATGATAGCCATCTAATCTAGGGCTTTCTCGCTCAGAGGCAAACGTCTAACCAATGTACCAGAAACTTTGTCTGCTTAAAAATGTGCAATTCTTAAAATGTTCATATTTCACAGCTTTCTTCATCTTTTTTAAATTATAATACAATGAGGAATTGGAAGACAACTATTTCAAGTGGTGCTCGGTTAGAGCCATGTGGAACTACTTTAGTTGAAAAAGAAATTTACGGCCAAAACATTTGGTTAATAAATAAAACCAGATTATTAAAAACATATTAGAAATAGTACACTATTTATTAAGTGAATAGAGCTGTGTAAATCATAGAAAATCAACCCTCCATCCATATTTTCTCTTGCATTAAAACATGAAGCATAACTACGAAAAAAAAAAACTCAGTAATGTATGCACACTGACTGGGATGACACCTTGTCAGCCATAAATAACATGAGCACAGGATTCCAAGAATAATACCACTCTGTGTACAATGACTTGAGGTTTTACATACAAGTTTACACAAGCACACTCAGGCATTCAATGTATTCATGGCTCAAGTACAATGAATAACACTATGCTGAGTCAACGATAACAGGTAAAATAAACTTTAGTGGTTTCCTCTCATATGCATTGTTCGCATAGTTGTGTCTAATATTTGTGTACTAGTAGAGAAGAAAGGTTAATATTCACTATTTGATGAAGTTCAGAACGATCATTTGTCCTCTTAATAACTTTCACAAAACTTGAGCAAATCTTTTAAATAATCTATTTTTTTTTTTTGCCATTCAAAATAAATGTAATAATCCAGCAAACCTAGTGTCAACAATTGCTTGAATAGCTTTCTGGTTGTAATGGTTTACGCCGAACAACAGATCTGTGCTTTAAATAGAAACATGTCAAAAGGTTATGTCATACAATAAAATATAATCTGTTTACATTTAAATCTACAAGAAATTCATTGGCAATACAAGGAGCCAAAACCTCCTTCAACACAATATTACCCCACTTACTCTATGGTGTATCATGCTGGTCACATGCCACAATAAAACCTTTAGAATCGCTTTATAAGCAAGCACTTAGGACAATCTAAAGTTACTATTCAAGATCATTAATATTGTGGCACCTCCATCACTGAAAAGGTTTGTCCAATTAACCTCTGATCAGATAGTCAGAACAACAAGGTCAACAGTCAATGGCCAATGTACCATACCAAAATGAAAAACAGCATTAGGACAATCGGCATTTTCCTTTAAAACTATCTCAGAATGGAACAAACTTCCAACTGCACTAAAACTATACAAAGACTTAAAATGATTTTGCAGTGAACTCAGACATGTCATCACTAAAGAAAACAAACAAAAAACAACAACAACTAAACTTTACATCTGAGAAGGGTAGGGGGTAGGTATAGACTAGGAAGAACAAGTTTCACCATTCAAATATTACAATATATGTACAGTATTTGACTAATTGGCATCTCTACTGACTGTAGGTGGGAATGTATTGTGTTCATAACATGACTATAGATTTATGGAAAAAACCAAAGTAGGATTAATGCACTACAGTGCATGGTTAACCATTAGTAATCTAGGCTTTAAGTGTGAAATCTGAAGTTAGGACTGCAAGATGTTTATTGCTTCAATAAAGTCAAATACATGCCACAAAGGCAATGACAGGTCAGTCAGCCATGTTTTTTTTGTTCAGTTTCTTATGCCTGTGGCTTTAAAATCACCAAAGGACTCTTGACATTAAGGTGAGAGGCCAGGGCAACAGCCGGGTTTGACATACAGACATGCAAATAGACCTTGGAACAGCTGGGGGCGAACCTAGGCCTGCTTCAGACTGGCCAGAGAGACTGGCGTCAGCTTGACCTGAGAGCCTTGTCACACTCAGTCAAAGACAGAAAAGGGTTTAACGCAGAGAGAAGGAACCGTATAGTGGTTACGAGAAGGAGATTAAAGTCTGAAACTGGTGGTCAGGGAAAACAGCAGTTCAGCAGAAAAAAAGAGGGTGTCTTGTGAACTTTGACTTTGGACTGCTGGTCCATCTCATACCCTTAAGCGGAATCAGAAGAGGATAGAGGATAATCAACAAAACAATTCAGACGCTACAAGCAGTTGTACAAGCAGCTTAAGTTCTTGGTTATAATCACTGCATTGGATTCTCTGGGACAATTGTCTGCTGCGATTCGGGAGCTGGCGTATTCATAGTTTGTAGTTGCAGAGTGGGGTCAAAGTGTAAGAAATCATCTCACACACGTGTATCCTCCCAGCTCCAGCACTGTGTTGTCTAAACATTGATATACACTCTCCTCTACTTTGGTTCTGCCACCAGAATTCTGGGCCCCCAGACCTGGGCCCCACGAGCCAACACCTCTCTGTCACCTAACTGAGACCCAGTCCGCTCTCCCCGGGCCACAGCTCACTACAATGGATGCTTTGTGAATCAGCACAAGTTCACACAATGTGGGATTGTCAGCTGCCGCAGTCCACAGAGCCACTCCTCCTGTTAACCCTCAACAAGGAAATAACCCAGAGACAAGAGGCTGGAACAAGTGTCCTTTTGTGATCCGTGCATGGAAATGATGAAGGCTGCATAAACTTATTCTTGTCTCTTGAGTTGTCCAGACAACAGTGTAAAAGCTGTCTCAAATGGACATTCAGAACAGTCTGAAAGGGAGATGGGACAAAGCAGAGAAACATTTGTTTTCTTTCCTTCATCAGAGCAGGAAGTCACCATAGTCATTGGCACACTCATAATAGTCATTACAGGAATGCGAGAGCAGAAATAAATATCAGTGTAAATCAGGCATGTCCAAACTATGGCACGCGGGCCTAATGCATCTCCAGTCCATTGTTATTTGGCTCGTAGAGGAGGTTTAAAAAATGTTTGGCTCCAAACATGAAACGTGTGTTTGTTATAATCAAGACAACAAACAAAACTGATCAAAGAAAGTTCCACCGGGCTTGTCCTGATTGGATCAGGGATGATACAAATTTCACAGGTAATCAGGAAAAGCCAATCACAACCTGCAAACAAACTGCCAAGAACATCAAAAGAGAAGCTTTGACCTTACAAGAAACTCAAATTTCAGTATGACTGCTGGGTTGATAGTGACTATATATAGCGGGCCCGAACCTCTCACATCCGTTTGGTCCTTTGTGGAAAAAGTTGACACCCCTGGCCTGAATGATTGACTGACAACATACATTGAGTTACCTTGCAGGTTTTAGAGCACAGAAGGGAGCTCCGTTTTATACAAATTAACCGTCAAACACTCATCATTCTTCTATTTGTGATGAGAAATACATTTCACTCCAGCAGAAGATTGCATGCTTCACGCTATTTGTCTTCAAAATATTTACAAGCGCTGCTGCAAGATGATTTCAACATTTTTTAAAACACAGCCCCCCTCACAAAAAAAAATTAAAGTCAGCCAAAGTGGCTGCAGTTTCTTCATCTTGGCATCATCACTACTCATGGTGCTTGGCCATCTTCGTTTTCCATTTATTTGGCTTTTTAAATGTAGGCGTGTAAACACAGTTCTTGAAGCTCTAATTCAAAAGTAAATCCACGGCTAAGTAAATAATCCTCCTATGTTTTTACAGCACACTCTTGCTAGATGTTCACGGTTTAAAAAATGGCAATTATTAGTGTGTGTCACTAAACAATCTCGTCTTTGGGTCCTTGGCTTCCTTTTCTCTTGGCCTTTCTACAGCGAAAGCAAACATGCGTCTTTCTAATGACACAGCAAGAGAAATATTTGCTTATTTTGGCAACTGCTAAAACCAAATCTCTTCTTTTCCATCAACATTTCTGCGACTGACTGCTTTATTGTCTTGATAAGAAAGAGTTCGCTCACTCTGATTCATGTATGGGAATATACAGTGCAGAAAAGTGATGTCAATCGTAGTGATTTTAAATACATACTAATGATCTATTACTATAAACACACTTTAATGACACCTGCTTTCTAACCATATAATTAAGAAACAAATAAATGCCGATTAAACACATCTGCCATCTGGTATGTGGTGCCAGTTTGTCTGCCAACATCTAAGGTGACACCTTCCATTGCAATGAGTTCAATGGTTAATTCTCATAAAGACATGTCTTTAAACATGTCACAACAGGATACAAAGGGAGTCCTTCCTAATTTATTTAAGTTCAATCATTAGAGACAATGGAGTCTAAGTAGAGCTGGTGAACTGGCTCTAGATTCAGATCTTTACAGAATCCGGGTCCATCCTCTAGTTGCTGCCAATAAGAGCAATTATGCAATAAATATTTACATAGCAACTGTGGATAACACGTGTAAACACACATTTTTGATTGGTGAGCATGCCAACAAACAGCTGTGGGGAGTTCATCCCCAAGTTCCAGATGGATGGAGTCACCTTTCGGAGCATCAAATCGTCTCTGTCCTTCCTGGGACCAGGATAATGATACAAAGATATACATAGCAATCAGACCAGAAACTGGGGCTGACAGCTTAGTCATGGACGAGATTACAATCATCACTGTCTCACAAGTCCTGTAATTTTACCGCAATATCAAGACAACCCTAAACCACCCCAATAGCACAGATTTGACTGCATTACTGATCCTCACTCTTGCCTCTACTGCAGATAAACATAGAGTGCTATAAAAATCACAGGAAGCCATATGGTGGATATCTGACTTCTCTGCATCAGGGCCAAGAACAGTTCTCCATGCTTTTACAGATAAACCTCATCCTGCTGGTATGCATTTACTACTATCAGATGCTTTTAAAACAGCAGTTACCCACCACTAAAGCTCACTGTGGACTAACACATAATATTGGAAGATAGATTAACAAGAACAGGAGTTAAAAAACCCCATTTTTCACACGTATATTTGCAGCAGGAATTTCAGAAAAGGCTGAGGGTGGTAGCAGTGCTTCGGTGAAGAGTGGCGAGAGAGTGTGGGTGGTTTGATGCTGTATTAGGAGGCCAACATTGAACAAGTGCAGAGGAGGACGAAGAGGACTGAATTAGATAATGAAGAGTTTTTCAGCTTGTGCAGCTGGATTAAATGAGGTCTATTGTGCATTATATGCAACAGTATTGAAGCTCTCTGTTCCAGAACATTTTGATGACAAATGTTTTAATTGAACCCCCTACGTTATGCTAAACTACCCCTACGGGTACACATAACCGCGTTTGGGAAGAACCAAAGAGGAAAAGAAAGAAAGACAATGGTATCATCTGTAATTTTGTTAATAACAGCTTGTTGCATTGTAATTAAAAGCCGACTGAGTGTGAGAACGGTGCGAGCCGATGTTGAGGTGGTGACAGAGCAGATAGGCTGGCTGAAGAAACAGGTGCTGCAATTAACTTGTGTTGTGTAGCCTTAGCTGTGGAAAGTCAACCCATCTTTGAGGACTAATACGTGTGAATGAGTTATGTTCAGTCTTCCACACAGGTATCGTTTTACTTTTAACTGCCATCGAGCTGCCTTTAACGTTTGTACCATTAATGCACCTGGCCCGTGTTTTGATCCGTTTAGTTTTACTTCTCGTTTTCTTTATGTCTCCCAGGTGTGGTAAGCCACCGCTAAGTTATTTATCCGTTCAGTGCACATTCTATACTTTAGATTATACAGTACGTACTAAACTATAGTATGCAAACAGATATCTTACACAATATGTTGGCACTAAATGCAATAATACATAAAACATTCACACCAGGTACCAATAAAAACACTTAGTTTCTCTAAAACTTCCATTAATGATAGCTTGAAGCACCAGTTATTGGGCTGGTTTTAATTGACGCTTCATTATCCAGCATTGTTGGTGGATGTCAATGTTTTCACTCACTTGCAAAGAACATAAACAACCACAAACGCAGCACAGTTTTTCTCAGAGCAAAATTAAGTATTTAAACATCAAAGGCATTCCTTACATGATTAAAATAAGAAAGATTGTCTTTTTAACTTAGACAATCTGTTATTAAAAAACAAAAACAGACCAAAAGTTGCCTTTTATTGGTTTTTTACAGAGACAAACATGTACCATTTCTACATCCAAATCCAGCTCTGTGGAACCTCTTGTTTTTTCAAGATATCCAAGCTGGAGAGCTGCCACCTAAACAGGTGGCTACATCGGCAAATCACCAAGCCGAGGTGAAAGGTCAAAGATCATGTAATACAACTGCACCTGTCGCAACTCTGAGAGACATCCAACTGCAGCTGTGGTCACTAAAGGCATGATAGACACAGTCTCATACCCAGTTACAGATGGATGTCCTAAAACAGAGATTATGTAACTGATTGGTTTATGTCTATGCACACAACCTATAAAGTATACAAAGATATAATACACAAAATAAAAGATGCTAAATCAATAGTTGGGTTCACGCAATTTAAATTATCTATCCCAGTGATAACCTACAGTTCAATTCCATTTACCGTCGTTTCTTTCTGTAAATGCACCTTTCTACACTCAAACCAATGCTCAAAGACAAAATCCCACCTACATCTAATTCTATTAGAACTCATTTGAAAGCAAACCAAACCTTTGCAATTCTACAAACGAAACCTTTTGTCAGTGTCCTAATGTAGTATTTAGAAGCACTCAAAGCTGTTTTATTAATATTAGTGGCTGCTACATTCAAAGCCTTATTGTCTAGGCATGGAAGAGTGGTTACTGGTTTAGTTGGTGCCTCTTAGACAAAGGTTTCCTTGATTAAGTAATTGCTGGAGATCATTAAAAATAACAAGAACACAAGGAAAAATATAAATGTATGGAAGATGAAAAGAGAATCTGTGGAAAAAAGCTCTTACCATGGCACAGCAGTTGACTACAATCAACTCAAGTAATCCCTTCAAGCAGGCATGGCAGTCATATTTACCAAGGAAAATTGAGAGGCCAAGGATTTGGCATCTAATGAGCTTCTACATCTGAAGAAAACTCGAACTATTCCTCATCTCTGAAGGACTGTTCCAGTGAAGGTGCTGATAGGTCGCTGCCTCAGTGTTAAATGTTCCTGTCCACAAGTTCATGCTGCAGTGAGCATGAAGATAATCATAGCAGAACAGAGAGTCTGGACTTATGTGCTCAATTGCTCAATGTCTAGCTTGGCTAAATTACCTTACTAGCTGTGGATAAGGATCTCCTCATTGCAATAGATGATAGAAACTCAACGTTTCAGGTATAATAGTCTTCAATGTCTTGGATTGGGCTATGGTTTTTGGCTGATTTAATATTATTAAAAATCTTGTGTTTTACTTTTAACATGACCAGTTTCGCTGTAATTGCCAGTTTTTTCATATTCAAGAAGAATATTCCCCCTGTGTCAAGTTGAAAAACGTAATGAACTAGAAACAAATGTTTCACGTTTTGATTCATGTTTGTAAATCTAATTAATTCATTCACATGGGGGGCGTCTTTGGAGCTGTTATCCCTTAGTAGGTTAGGTCTGTTGGAACCATTTTACTTCACCTCCTATAAAACATTCTAATGTTGTGTACCCCGTTGTCACACTAATAACGGTTCATAATTTATAACACGACAACAGTTAAAGAAAATGAGCCCTCAAACAACAGAGAAAATTAGGAAAGTTCAAGATTTATTACAAAGTTCATTTTAGAACAACAAAAACCCTACACAACTAAAAAAAAAAAAATCATGCCCTATTTTTTCTTTCCATAGTGGAGTCCATTAAAAAAAAAAAAAAAAAAAAAGACGTTAAGATTTATGCTTGTTGTCAAGTGTTACAATATAAGAACTGTCCAGTATGAAATTTGCATAAACCCTTACAGACTATACGTTCTTTTTTTAATTGCAAATAAGAAAAAAAAAAGTTACAACTAACAATTAGTAACCAATAATAATTAATAGTAGTTGAATCTTGAAAGAAAAGACTTGGTTCTCAGTCATACGGTGGATGCACAAAGACTAAACGAATGGAAAAAGCTAAACAGTGAACAAACTAAAGAGATAAGATTTTTATCCTCGCCATGTCCGGAAAGAGGTGGTCACTCAAGCAAAGGCAAAGGAAAGGAGCAAAACAAACCCAGAAGAAAAGGGATGTAAAAGGTCAGTTTAAAACAATCCAGTTGTTCTGCTCTTAATGACAAATTGTTCTGAAGGTAGATTGATTGCGTTACTCTTGTCTTCTTTAACTCACGTGTAGTCAAATGTAGGTTTAACTGTTTAGTATTTTAGGCTGAATTTAACAGAGTTTAGTGTCTAGGTTCAAGTGTGAGTTGGGAATGATTGCTATGATGTGCAGAAAACAGACATACACAATCTGCTGTTATAGAAAAAAGATAACATCGATTTAATAAACAAATAATACAATAAGTCTTGAAAAATAGACTTTGAAGAGTTCACCCGATGGGGTTAGTTCAGTTCACTAGGCTTAACAGCCTGGGGGGACAAAGTTAGTTCCACTGTAAGAGAAACTACTGTATAAAAGGTGAAGTTGGTCCTACCACCCTGGTGGGACTGAAGTTCACTAGATTAGTTCCACTGTAAGAGAAACTACTGTATAAAAGGTGAAGTTGGTCCTACCACCCTGGTAGGACTGAAGTTCACTAGATTAGTTCCACTGTAAGAGAAACTATAGACAGTGAAGTTGGTTCTACCGCCATGGTAGGACTGAAGTTCACTGGATCTCGAATTGTCTCCGTAGGTAGCTCACCATCCTTTGATCCGTGGGGTTCAAACGGTCTTTAAAAAACCTGGGCGATCTGTTCTGCTGCCGATCGCTCCTGCTGTCGGGTGCAGGGCAGAAATGCCGGTCTGCACCGTTAGCTGCTCAGTCGTTAGCACTGTGCTGCTGTGCGCGAGCTACGTTCAAGCAGCTTTCCTCTGATTGCTTCCCGCATTCTACTTTCAAGCCTCTCTTCTCTTGTACTGAATGCTTCCTGTTTATAGTGTGCTTCTGGTCTGTGATTGGCTGGCCTACATGTGTGTGACTGAGTGATGTCATGTATTACTGATGATGGTAAGAAATAAGATTTTATATACTTAATAACTTAAACGGAGGGTAGGTAATTTTCAAAAGCGAGCATGATTTTGAATGTAGCATCCTTCGAGGGCTCCGACTTTCAGAGCAACAATAAAATCATGATGTCAGCTTGGATCCCAAAAAGGAAAAGAAGACAAAGTGTATGAGGACTGATAAGACCACAGACATAAATCAGAGCTAAATTTAGATCCGTCTTAAATTGCAAGCCTCCAACTGCACAAAAATCCACATCACAGTGAGTGTTTCATGACGAGAGGAGGAAAAAAGTGGGTGCAACAAGGTATATTAAGACCTGTGGTTTCACTGGACACATCAGCCTATGTCCAGGAATACAGTCCAAATCATCATCATTTTGGACTTTTTAAGTATTGGGACTGTCAAGTTCCCTGCCATTGCCAACTGATTTATATCCTCATGGCATTTGTACACAAACAACAGTCACAAAAACAAGTTTTTAACACTAAATTTAACTGATTCTTAATAGTATATGATGTTTAATAAGAAAATAGTTCCCAAGAAGTTACAAAAACTTAAAGGATTTGTGTTTTAACAGTGAAAATCTGGTCAGTATTGGTTAGATGAGAGAAGTGATAATTATAGTTTTCGCACTGCAGTAGGCAGTTAACAGCCAGCTACCATAATGGCACAGAAAAGAGCTTAGATCTGCAGATACATAGGAATTTGAGCAAGCCGAAATATCTCCATCTCTGGACTGGAAAACAAAACACATTTGTAGATAAACACACCAAACTGGGAGATAACTTTGAGACATTCCTTTATTTTTTAAGTTAAACTAGTTGTAAATGACTGGTTGTTCCCATGACTTTGCATCTCAGTGCAATGGGTACAATGACCTCAGAGTAATCCATGGTTGTTTACACTGCAGCAGATTAGTTCTTACTGTGACCATGGGAAAGGAAGGGCAGGGGTTAAAGAAGACTCTCATGCACCATATCTCAACAAAACCAACAAACGCCTCACCCGAGACCCACACTTAGTAAATAATCCACAATGACCCAAAATGGAAGATTTGCAATGGTCACAAGTGTTGGGAATGTCAACTATATTTATTGTAACACTTAAACCCAACACCTTTTCGAATGGAAATCCATTGGTGTTAAATTGGTGGTTGCCAATCAGCACCAAGAGCCCGCCTGACCATCGCCTAATGAATTATTTTTTCACATTTACACAGGGGCATGACAAAATCTCTTGTATATTTTCCAAACCCGAGCCGAGAAAGAGGAACACATGCTCCATTGTAAGAAAAAGTCTTGTCCAAAGGTAAACATGCAAACTGAGGCTAAGCTGTATACGAGCCTGTCAAGAACTTGTAGTGGAATGGTAACTATGTCTCAACTAAAAAGAATGCCAAAACATGTGGCAAAAGCAACAAAGTTGGCCAAACTCCCTCCGATCTTGAACAGTGCAATAGCAGAGGGTGACTTTTTAAATTCTTTAATAAAAGCAACAACAGGAAATTAATTGAACTTTGATGACATGAAAATGACTGAGAGAACATCATGTTTTCAATAAAAAAAGGCGGGGAACCTAACAAGGCATATCACTGCAATACTGACAGTTAACTGCAGTCAATGCACTCTAAAGGCAAATGCAATGCAAGTCTCTCTGAAAGGGCCTTTTGTTTACTGCAACCTAATAGGTAGCTGTGCTTTATTTGCAGGTGTAGTGTGTATGTGCAGACCATTGTGACCAATACATACTGCTGTGGTTTTCTCCAAAATCCTTCACATAAAGTAAGAAAAACTGTTTTGCTCGTCTTGAAACACCAATAAAAGATCAATGCTGCAAAAAAAAGGATGGACATTGAGGAGAACGATCCGATCCGATCCGGGTGTGAACAAAAGATAATGATTAGGCCAAAACACATGGAGTCAACTCTTGTGTGGTGTATTTATGACTGCATAGTCAAGCAGTTGAGAGTGTGGGTGTGAATGATTTCACTCACACTCTGTAGTATGGCTTTTTGGAGTGTTCTTCTCACCTAATGATTTGGTCTCACTGCGAGGTGATAATGGATTTGTTAATATGCAGTTGTGTGATTTGTTTTGTTGATACCTCAGTGCTCCTGATGTAACAATCAAGCCAACACTCTGTGGAAAAAAAAGTCAACCGAGTCTCGCTAAGAAAGTGAGGGAGTTTTGTTTAAGCTGGCAGCACCTGTTGCTGACATAGTCAAGCACCCTCAGTCCTATGTGCACTTACCAACACCGTGGCTCATTTCACACAGCAGATTCAGACTGTCCCATCCTGCCTTGCACTTGTATTTTGATGCTGCGACAGATCTATTTTTGCAAACTAAGCCAGCTCACTGTGACTGAGCTGAGAGAAAAACTCAACCCACAGGCTCATTCTTTTGCTTCCAGACTGTTCCCACCTGTATTGCTGCCATCAGGACAGACACAGCTAGAGCTCTGCCCCAAACTCAACAATCTGCCCCATGCTATGCGTACCATGATTGACTGTTGCTTGACAAAGAGACAAAATGGGTTGCCTTGGCAACAGGTTCCCCGACATAACTGTGTGCGGTTGCTCTGGGAAAAAAAAAAAACTAGCTTGTGCATTCAGCAAATACAGAAGAGTAAAATAGATTGGACTGTGCTTTCATTTAGGGACTAGCTCGACAACACATTTCAACTTCCTGTCTTGTTCTGTGCCAAGACGCCACTAACGCTGAACTAACACATTAGCTTTGCATGGGAGCACATGTTCTACGTGAGCCAACATTTCTTTTTCTTTTTTTGGCTTTACTCTATCTTTCCAACATGTCTCCACCTCATCCTCTGACTGCAGTGACATTTTTTTACTCTTCGCCACCACTGCTCTTACCATTAAATAATAGCAACGGTTTTGAGATGTTGGGTGTTCACCATAGGTGGGCAACCCCAAATCAGAGACCATGAGTGCTGTGATCTCTCCTAGGTTTTTTTTCGCTAACCCATTCCTCTTCCCCAGAGCCATGCCACATCCTGCAGGTTGGAACCGCAGCCCAACTGGGTTTGGTTAGGCCAAGACAGAAAGGCCATAAAAACCCGGCTGGGAGAAAAACACAGGGGCACCTCCTCATCTACAACCCTAACAAGCCCTCTCCGATAGGAGTTCTGATGTGGTCAGGAGAAATGTTCTGCCTTAAGTTGGTAATCTTTCGACTCAACCAAAAGTCGCACGCTCTTTAGATTGGTTGTAGAATATTTTAGCTTTATACACTGCATATTTTAAAAGGATGATTACATGAATATGGATGTGTGTGCCTGACATTAATGCCAATTAGCCAAATTTGTGTAGCCAACTATTCAGCACAAAAGAATTATTCTAATGCGCTTTGTACAATAAACAAAGCGCTATATTTAGCGTCACTTGATATTTCCAGGGACAGACCCTTGCTAGCCTCATTGCTTTTGATCCTCCATTCAGAAAGACGATGAAAAGATGAAGAGTGACATGGAGAGAAAACACGAGAAAGGCCAAATATCCTATTTCTTTTTTTTTTCCTTCCTGCATACACATCTAATTAGTGGTGCTTTCTTCCTCTACCAACATCTCACAAACACTATTTATTGGCTTTGGACTAATATCACATAGAGAGCATTTTTATCTGTTAATTCACTATAATTCAGAACACGTAATTAGAAAAAACATCAGACTGTTTTAATTGTGCAAAATGGTGAAGGGCTCTAGCATAGCACTTCTTTACAATACAGCAAAAGAATGCACTGAGCAGAGAAGAGACGGCCAAGAAAAGAAATTCCAGTCCGTATCCCGGCTCCTCAGGCCTTTGTTTCAGTTGGTCTCAGTACAGTATTTCTCTCCTCTACCAGAGGATACTGCATACAGTGTTAAAGGGCCATCGACAACAAGCAAAATTGCTTCAAAGTGCAAAGTATGGCTGTTCAGCTGTGCATTTGGTCAATCAATAATTAGCAACGCATACGAAACCAACATACAATACAGCGTGGAAGCAGTTGATCTACAGAGACGCATGGAGTCACAGTCAGCCAAAATTTAAGCCTGAATTGTAATAGACAAAATAAAATGTTTCCTCGTTCTTCTTCAGACTTGAACTGCCCTTGGGCTCTTGCACAATAAGAGTGCAGTGCGTTACTTAAGCAAATACACACACAGCTCGGCACATGACTTTTGGTCTCAACAGCGCGTGGTGGCACTTCATTCTGTTTGGCAGTGCTGAACTAGCTATTCTGAGTGTAAACAAATCGCTTTTCCTAAATGCTGTGGTGTGTGTGCAAAAAAATAATGAAGAAGTGTTGACTGATGGCACCATTAAGTGGTTTTAATAATAAAAAGGACATCAATATAGGGACTGCAGTGCCATGTGATTTAGGCCTACACCCTGAAAAAGTCACCTTTACAGGGAAAAACACACAGAGGCAGATGTAGATGGCCATGCCCAAAGTCAATAAAGACACTGACGTTAACCTAACACATGTTAGGATAGTGACATACACGTGACTAACTCGAGGGAAAACAAACAAACTTCCTTCAGAATGAATAAAGACTGGAACGAACCCAAGATTATTCTTAACATTATCATCTATTGTTTAACAAAAGATAGTAATTCAGAATTTTGTTTATTGTTTAATAAATACAAAAGCTGGAGTCAACCCTGTTTCCTCCTGGGGCCAGGCAGCAGGCAGGGTATATATATATATATATATATATATACATATATATATACAGTGGACACTGACAAAGGACTAAGGCAGAGAAACAGACCATCACAGGAAAATACAAAAACATCTCGACTCCTGTTTACAGTTTCCATTGAAGCCTATGAATGTGTTTTTGGGTTGTTGGATAGATTCTGGAATACTGCAGGAAAACCCATCGGTGACAATGAGAGAACATGTAAAATCCACTTCGGCTGCCATCAATTGAAGAGTGACACTTCTAGCTGAGCAAAGAGAAAAGAGGAACTTTACTCACCATTTCGTCCAGAGCATACCGAAGTAAGCCGTGCTCGTAGAGGATAAAGAAGCGTCTTTGCCATTTCTGGAAAAGCAAACAAAAAGACATTTTTAGACCAGCCATTACATGCAATATTATATTGAATATAAGAAAATGTACATGAAGTAGATATATGGTATGTTTGAACTGAAGCAAAGTGTTATATAAAAAAAACCTGTTACATCCCTACTTTATACACCAATCTATACAACTATATAAGCAAGAAGGGTGTGTTGTTTTATTGTTTTTTTTTATCTATCACAGCTGAATGCTGAAACTAGCTGTAACTATTGGAATTATAGAAATAAATACAAAATAAGCTAGACAAAGTGATCTTCAAAACCAAGGAAGCCTTATCAACTGTCAATGTTTCTGTAAGTGTGAATTTACTACCAATTCTATCAGGGTCACTGTATCATTTGGCCAGAATACCAATTTTGTTCTAATTAGTACAATTTTACATTGACTTATGTTATTGATCTCATTTGTCATTGATTCGATTAGCTCTCAGCCACACATCTCATATCCTAATGTACCGTTTTGTCAGTGTTAAATTTCCTTGTCTCTTATTCCAACCGAGGTCAATCCATGAAATATTGAAAGCCGGTGTGCAAACTGAACTCAGTAGGAGCTTAGAAAGAGATAGTGTGGTTGCACCTAAACATTGAATTAAAATGGAACGTGACTGGCTCTTAGGAAGGTATGTAAAACACACTGAGTAACCAGTGTTCCCAAAACATGACTCAACTAACACATCAACACTTTTCGTCTGCGTTACTCGCATACTGGTCAGTCAAAACCAGAGCATTCGGCTCGCCTCAGCAAACACGCAGCCATCAATTACACCCCCCAGTAAAAGGCTGACTGACTGTAATAGAAGACAAAACGTATCACTGATGATGTCAAAGCAGCAGCAGACGGTAGATAGTAGGTCCTGGACTGCTTTTGCTTAAAAAAAAAAAAAAAAAAAACATATGGAAGCTATCAGCACCACTGTGAGAACCAGGACTTTCCCTCTCCTCCCCCACATTCTCCTGACTCCTATACAGGGATGCAACAGTCCAGCGTAACCTGGGAGCTGATAACCAGGGTTCCTATTACAATGCATTAGGTTACAGTGGTATGATTAACGCATTAATATCGTTGCGAGGGCTGATTATTATTTTGATATCAGATTTCCTCTGAGCAACTACTGAAAGAACAACGATGAGACATCCTGTTCATTCATTTTTTAAAATAAATATATATATATATATATATATATATATATATATATATATATATATATATATATATATATATATTATACTGCACTAAAGCAGGTCAACAGAAATAGCACAAACAACTATGGGAATGAGTGAAGCTAAAAATAAAAAAAGAAGAGTAAATAAAATATTTGATCAAATGAAAGTTTGAAACCTTATTTATCTCAATAAATGACTGAAACACAAATAATTACATATGCAACATAGATAAACTTTCATAAAAATAAAATAAAAAACTACTTACCCGAGATCTTTGCAAGGGATTGTCAAAATTAGTTCCCTCCGGTGCCAAAAGCAACCACCCTCCATATATGGGTTTGGCCTGTTAAAAGCCAACAATAACACACAAGCATTAACATATTGGTCAACCATTTAATAACACACACTTGAATCTAACCCGATGCAGTTTAGCCAAAAAGCAAGAAAAAGCTATGCTTAACATTACACAAGCAGCACACACACTTTGGTGTGTTATTTGCCACTAGCTACTTCAGTTGACTTCAGGCGACATTCTCCAGTTGGCTTTTTTCCAAAGCACCATGCTGCCCTGGAAAAAAAAGGAAAGGCTAACACACATGACTTTCCCTCTGATCCTCATAGTGGGTGGACTGGTGGGTGGAGGGGGAAGCAAGAAGCATAAGAGTTGCACGGAAACAGCAGAGAGCTGTAAAGACAAGCAAAGACGATCTTTGGTGCCGAAAGTGTAGATTAACGATTCAAACTCGTACTGAAAAGTTGACCTGGCAGTTTTTCCACAATTGTTCTTGTACATACATGAAGTGCAACTACATTGGAAGTCAGCACTTGTTTGCCAAAAGAAGAAACCCCTAGAGGAATCACCCGAGGATTATTTGAACAGAAGAGCGAGTTTTATTCAATGTTTACACTCCTTCTGCTGGAGAGCTTAACAAATTAAGCAGCTTATGTAATTCAAATTTTCCCAACACTCTGAAACGGTAAGAAATCAAGTAGAAAAGCTTCAGCATTTGGGGAGCCACCTGGCATTTATGAGCCTTGCTATCAGGCCTTTTGATTACAGCGATAACATTTTTCCATGTACCGCCAAGTTGAATCCACTGTCAAATCCTCTTTCCTCTTGATTACAGGACAAGATGTACAGCATATTTCTCATCCAAGTAAGTCTGTATGCAAAAGTACATCTTTTTAACAGTTCAACATCTGACATTGAAAAGAATATGAGCCGTAGTGCAAGACAAACCAACAAAAAGTTTAGGAATAGTATTATATAATGTGACTCAGGATATATAGAGTGAAACTTGGATGGTGTGTGGTGTGCTGTACATGTGGAGAGAGTTAAAGAGAAAATGAACTGGGAGGAATGGGACATCTCTCCTCACCTGACAGCAAACCTAAACAGCAAGTGCCACTTGAGATGGAGAAATAAATAAGCTCAATCAAGGTCAATTTTGACCCTTTGATGGTTTAGTGGCTAAAAATTAATTTGAGTGCGTTCATTTTGCAATGACTCAAGTTTTACCCCTCCCATAATAAAGTTCTGTCATATTGATGGCGGAGCTCTTTCAGCAAAGAAGGAATGATATAGGCCTACTGAGTTATGGCTGGTCTACTGAATCTGACTTTTAAACAGTGACCAACGCGTTTCCAATGTTCAGTCTTTGAGAATCAGAGGTGATCTTTCACTAGTGTTGTACAAAAAGGACAAAGCTCATGGCAAGTGGATCAGAGAGACCATCAAAGCAAGCAAACCTAAGACAATTTTCAGATTATTAAAGACACAATCAGCTATCATGGGGAAGTAGTTTATGGATGTTCTTGGGTATACAGATCACGATTTGTGCCAATGAGGGACCTCAAACAACTTTATCAAGTTCAAGGAAGTACATTTGGTTAAGTAGGTCAAAACTACTGAACGGATTGTGACAAACGTTTAATCAAAGATAGACCTTCTGCCATTGAAGATTCAATTATTTTTTTAAAGGGGATCCAGATCAATACACTGGATCGGTTTAAAAAAAATTAGAAAATTCCTATCTCTCATCATTGGCGAAACTTTAAAAAAATCATATCTTAATTGACGGACCTTTATGACATTTGACGCACTTATGTCTGGTTGGTTTGGTTTCTGAATTATGCCCCCCCAAGTTTGAGTTTCATCTGGATCGAATCTCGATTGCCCATTTCATCGCGATATTTTTCGAAAGAATGGAAGTGCCCATACATTTGGGCCTACTGTATCGTTAATAATGGGGATGGAAATGTCATGATCATGATCCAGATAACTGCCAATATCTGGCAAACCAGGAGATTTGGTGGAGGTTTGCGCTTTCTCAGTGCTCTTGTTGGGTATTATTTTCCCACAATGATACCACAGAGAACTTCTCCTGCAAAAGTACAAATACCTAAAAGAGGAGGCATTATGATATACAACAAAAGTCATCACAGTAGACATAACCACTGCAGGCTGCAGAGCCAGGCATAGACCTATATGTGCATGAATTAAGGTCAATACTGTGTGCAGCCTTGGGCAGAAAACTAATTATGTCCAATTAACCCAACCTTTGCTATTCACGGTCTTTAAACACATAACAATGCGTTGGAAATGTGCACATCAACCAAAAACACAATGACAACCTTTCATGTTTCATTAACTCCAGCCACAAAAACAGCATCACATCATGTAGGCTAGTATACGTCATCATTTCCAGACACATGTATTCACCTGGTTTAGGTCTTCATCATTCAGTAGGTGTGATTCCCTGGGTTTGAAGCAGTTTTGGCATTTACTCTTGTTGAAAATGTTGGCTTGAAATTTCCGACAAGAGTTGTCTTTTAATGACATGGTGATTTCTAAAAAGGTGGGGGAGGAAACACTTGGTGGGAGAGAAAAATCCCAGAATCCTCAGAATGGGTCAACTTGCTTACTATGTGTGCGTAAAGTCCATGAAACGGGCATTAGTTCACCTGTCCTGAATGACTTGAGGCGGTGACTAACCCTGGGATCATTAAGTCATATCTGTGAGGATCATCTCGACTGTTGTAGATAACTTCACTTTGTGCACACACACTTTCCAAGAATGAGTCCAACGCTGGTGAAGATGTGCATTCGTCTTAAAAGCGTCCTCTGGAGAGTTTTCGACCGTTCACAGGTGACATTACGGGCCTTGAGCTCAGTGCAAGTGTCCCGTCAGCCTCCATGGGGCAAACAGCTCTCTCTCACCGAGGAGGGAGTCCACTTCAGCCCTCTCTATTTAACAAGTGAAACCGCAGTCATTGCAGTAAAAAAAACCCACTCGGAACGGTTTCGCTTGGAGCCAAACAGCGTTATCCTGCGTTAGAAAAGGCCAGCGACGTGGCTGTCACACCGCTGGATCCATAGCGGCGGGTTCCCGTTATCGTGGGCGCAGATACGGCGCAGTCTCCGGTGGATGTTTTCGTGAAAATCCTCGTTTGGGCCGAACACCCAGTCACAGAGAGAAGGGGAGGGGCTCTGAGCTTGGAGTGACAGCTATGACGGCCAATCAGATCACACACACACCTCTAAGGAGGGCGGTCCCCCTAACTGACCAATAGAAATCCAACAAGCCCCTCCCTCTAGATAGGTGGACTTTAAATTGTCCATGGCCAGGCGTTTTTCCTCCTCTTTTTATTATTGTAAATTAATGACATATTAATTGATTTTTGCTTACTATTGTTTAATTTTTGATGAAATGTATTTATTTATTTTTCCAAATATGCACAAATGATATTCTCTGTTTTGTTTTATTTTTATTTTTTATTTTCTATGATTGTTTAGCATAATACTGTTTAATCTTGAGTGAATTGAATAAATGATAAGTTGCTTAAGTTCTTAATTTTGGTACTTTGTTGTAAATTGTAAAATGCCATATTTGTTTATTTCTGCAATAATAATAATAATAATAATAAAAACATAATTATTCAAGCAAAAAAGGTATTTACAAACAAAATTAAGTATTTTTGCTTTAAAAAAAACAAAAACAACCATTTGAACACTTTTTCTTAGAATTAAAAATGTTTTCTGATTGAAGTGAGTTATTTGATTGAAAATGTGTTTTTTTATTTTTTTATTATCGAAGTTATATTTTTATGTCTTATTATTCAATACTCAAAAAATATTGCTTAAATCAAAAAACAAAAATTTCACTACAATAAAAAAACCTACAAACTTTCAATCACATAAAAAGTGTTGAAATGCATTTTTTTTGTGTGTGTGTCAAATATTTAATTGCATTTGAACACGTGAAGTTGTTTGGTTGAAAACACTTTTTTATGTATGAAGCAACATTTTATTTTTTATTTTTTATTGAATAATAAAGAATATATACCCAGGGACCACAGATGAAAATTAGCTTTATAGCTAACTCTGGCTTGACAGTTTTGTTTTGCATGGCCCCTAACAAATAAACTAATAAATAAATAAATAAACAAACAACCTAATACATAAATTAATAAATAAATAAATAAACCCGAGCTGAAAAAGATCTTTTATACACATTTGTCATTGTTGCCTAAATATACTATTTTGTAAGATTAAACAAACAAACAAAAAATAGGTTGGTAAATATTATTAGACTTTGTATGCTATTGTTATTAAATTAAATTAAAGGTTATCAGATTATTGTAGAGACATGTACAATATTAAATGTAAGGTAGTTCTTACAAATACAAATAAAGATTGATGTACTAAAGTGCAAAAACACACTTTAGTGTAGATTGCGTGTCTATATATTAAATTGTCAGGTTTGAAAACAAAAAGAGGTTTAATAAATATTTATCCGTTTTCAAGCTCCAGAGCGCCATCTGTTGGTTTAGTGGTTCAGAAAATTTAGAGCAGATACATTGGTTCAGAAAAGAGAAAAATCATATTTCAAAAAAAGATAAGCTTATGGGTTTTTCCAAGTATTGAGGTATCATTGCAAAGCAAAGACAGAGAAAGATGCCAGTCGTTGTCATCTGAGTGGTTTTTTGAAGGTCAGATGATCCCAGATGGGATACAGTGTGTAAATGTGTGTGACTCACCACTTTGACAAAGACACATTCATTTGGTTCATGTGTGAAGCTGATATTTTATTGAGGATTGCTCCAAGTAGAGGGAACGTAAGGCCAAAATAATAAGTACTGTGCGCACTTTTACAAAGAAAACAAAAGTGGTAAATCACCAACTGCATTCAATAAAACACTGTGCAGTGGTCATAAATTGACAAATTACCAGGATTCAGAACATCTCCTCCACATCTAATGCTACATTGTTTCTTAAAATCAGGCCTAGACCTTTTCAAAATGCTTGTTGTGATCTCAGGTTTTGTTGTGCTATCACTACTTGCATGTGGCACGACCTCGGGCTCAAATGCCATCAAGGCCCAGATATGTCCGAGTAAAGCATGCATGTTGTCAAAGATGTGTGTGTGTGTGTGTGTGTGTGTGTGTGTGATGAACTGGCAGCCTTAAATCAGCTGGAATGGGGCTTCATCTCCAATTGACCTGGATCAGGGTATGTGGATTTGTATTGGTAGACAGCAACATGAAAAATATTGAGTTTATTGTCAATAAGAATGGACCTCCAATCCTTTTAGTGCTCAATTTTTGTGTTTTTACTGATTATTGAATAGGGCTCAACAGAAGAAAAACATGACAGCAGAACATTTTTATTTATTTATTTAGTAATTCACATAATTCAACAAGATTGAGGTCATTGTTTTATTAAAGAACAACTCAAGTTACCAAAACATGTCAGCAATAACTTACACACTATGACACTACTTGTAATCAATAAAAAAAAAAAAAAAACCTCAACATTGCAAAAGTCCAGTGACACAAGACAGAGAGTTTCCAACTACTGAACTGCAGCCCAACACTAGGGTTAATGTATATTTTAACACAACTCCAAACATAACATAAAGGAGCAAAATACACATTTAATCACAAAACAAGTTCCAATTGAGTTTGAGGGTTTCCTCATTTTAGGGGTAAAACAGTGCTCAGTTACCATAGAAACATCTTTTATGGAAATATCTCCGTAGAATCACTACTCAGAGTCAGTGTTCTCATTTCATATCAAACATTTTATGTGTCAAAATGCAAAAGACAGACATGTAAATCAAATATTTGTGGCCAACAGCATGCTTTGAACTCTTTTCAGAAGAGATTCACTTTTCTCTTCATGTCATTCCGTTTCCAAAGCGGTAGTTTGTCAAATTCTTGAACGCTCATGCCAAAGATGTCAAAAAATGAATCTGGAGAGAGATGACGCTGAAAAGAAAGGGAAAAAACATTCATCAGTATGGATGGAGGTGTAGCGTTGGTATGTGTTTTATTTATTAATACGTTTTCTATACAGCAGAGAATCCACCATCAACACCTGATAATGACTAAAAACCAAGAAATACTCAAATTGAATAATTTTACAGTCAGAGACAATAGTCTGTGTTAATTTTGACAGAAAAATTGGATTTAGTTTTAGTCATAGTCTTTCAACTTAGTTTTAGAGATAATTTAGTCATCAGGACTATTCTAGTTATAGTCTATTTTTAGTAAACTAAATCTGTTACAGATATATAGTCAACTTAAATATACAGCACAAGAGCTTTTTCATTTATGAAAGCTTGAATTACCATTTATCAGCCTGATGTGGGATGATATTAACGTTTGTAAATACACACAAGTTAGTTTCGTCCAATGCTTCTTTAATTATTTGACAAAAATATAATTTTTTTTTTTTTTACCATATACTATATATAGTTTTTGTTCTCATAAAAAAGTCATAGTTTATTGCCACTTTGAAAAATGCTGTTATTAATAACTATGAAGAAAATTCTTAGTCTACAAAATGAACAATAAAATATTATTTATCGTCAAATTTTATTGGTTTTGCTTCACATTCTTTGAATGTATGACATTCATGCACAACTAAAAAGCATTTCTTATCCAAAAATGTTATTACAAATAAATCAAAACGCCGATTTAAAAGAAGGAAAGTGACATAATTTCAAACAAAACTCAACTAAAAAAAAACCAAAAAACTGTCATACTCAGAAGAAAACGAAGTACAATTTTACTGCCTCCTATTGTTGGAAGTAAAATGAAATGGAGCTATGATGTATGAACAGAACCCGTACATATCATAGGTGGATATTTTTATTTTTACACATTTAAATGAAGGTGAACCATGAGTTGAGAACCTCTGCTCTGAGGACTTGTGGGTGTCTGACTTATGCAGATGTAGGTGGCAAAGTTTCTCGTTCTCTCGCTCACCTCAAGTCGTGTCCTGTCGACGTCCTTTGGAAGCTTCACTCGTCCTCTGTTGGCCACTGTCAGTATTTCATAAGGATAAACCTGAGAACACAGAGACATTAGAGGAAATATTACCTTGTTGTGCTTTTAAATCTGCTCATTGAATTTCTCCCTCATACACTGTGAAAGGTGCTAGAAACATGCATTTAAAGGCTATGATTTTATTGACAGATCATATGAATTAAAGCAGATTTTTGAATAACTGTCAGTCAATAATGATACTTGCTTTTGGCTCCAACAAAGTGGGCAAAGACATTCCTCTGTCCATTCGGGTTAATGGATGTCTGCCCTCATGGAAGAGCTACAGATTGAAGCAAACACATGCAGTGAGGGATTATTGGAAGGATTTAACGCTTGCAGATTACTGAAAGTGGAAATGAATGATGAAAATGTGTCAGTCGTTTATGTAATACTGTATGACAGATATGACAAAGCAGAAGCAAAGAGTGAGGAAGCACAGCAACAGTAGATGCAGAAGAACCGTCCAAGGATGCTTTCATACCTTTGAGTCTGAAAAGAAAAGAAAAGATATGATTTCTGTTGTGAGTGTTGTGCTGAAGCGATATAAGGAGTGTAATACATAAAGTGTCTACATTCTGACCTTTAAATCTTCCCCCAGTGAGGTGTGAAAAATCAGCTGATTGAGGCTTAAGAAGAAACAAAAACATGGGTTTCACTCAATCAATTAAAGAAATGATGTAAATGTCGTTTCATTGAACAAAAATCACATCATTGATGATTGACAGCCAATCAGAAGATTTCTAAAGTACAGACATCATGTTTGTAGGACTTTTCTCACCAGGTTTGGGCCGCCGTGACCATATCCAGGCAACGAGTATGTTTGGGATGTGGAGGCAGTTAAATCTGTGTGAGTGAAGCAGCAGATGGATAAGCTCATCATGGGATGAATCGTCCATATTCATAGGATTATTACAAAAATGAACAATGCCAGATTTAGGTTTAAAAAAATAGAAATAAAACAAAAACGCTTTTTTTCAATCCGCCCTGTCTGAACAGGCTTCTCAGTAAATTTGTGAACACATTATTTAAAATTGTGACAAAATGCATCTAAGCAATATTTACATGTTGTTTTGGAGGGCGATGGGTTAACCACTATTTGCATTTTTTTTCCTTACGTTTATTTGAAGTAAAAAATAATTTAAAGCAAAACAGACAGGGCAAACATTTTTCTTTTTTTTTTTTTTTTTTTAAATAACTAAATAAATAAATAAATACATGAATGAATTAATGAACAATTAAATAAATACAGAAATACAGTAACTAGATAAATACATTTTACTTTGCCATTCAAGATGAAAATTACTTGGCTATAAGCATGGATGGATATTAGATTTTGTAACATGGGGTGAACCTTTCTTAGTTTTGTAAAATATCTTGTTTGGATTTAATTGAACTAAAACATGTTTCTACATGCATTGTGGGAAAATTCCTCACAGGTAAAAGGTTGTGAGCTCACAGACTAGTCTTTCCATGTTGAGTTATTAAATTCTCCCAATTTTCTTCTATAGTTTAGACCAGGGCTCTGGAGCCTTATGTGGCTCTTTGGCTGTTTTGCAATGGCTCCATATAGCTTTAAAAAAAATACTGAAATAAAATACCAAATAAAATTATGATAGAACGATTTGTCAACTAGGGCAGGGGAATATATTGTGATTCAAGATATATCAAGTTTTCTATTTTGGCGATATAGAAAATTACATTATCGCCTATATCGAGATATATACAGTATATATGTAAAGATATATATATATATATATATATATATTTTTTTTTTTTTTAGTTCTTTTTATTTATACAATCACACAGTACAAATCACATCATACAAGTATTTAATATTATTCCTAGAGTACAGTCAAATCGTGTCCTTTACAATTTTTCCGTATTTCTGAGAAAAAATTTTTTATAGATTATTTTGTATTAAAATATTAAAATCTTGTTTTAGGAGTCGTTGCTTTTGTTAGATTTCTGAGTGCATCCTAACCCAGACCTTCCCCATAACAAGCCACACTACAGAACTCACTCACACGTGCTGTCCCTTATAGGAGCAAAAACCAAAAGTGGCACATATTGTGCAGCAGTTTGTGTTAATAAATGTGGCATTTTTCATCGGCATATTTAATTGTTTTTCTGTTAGGACTTTATTGAGTTAAAAATATTGAGATTTATATCGTATATTGACATTTTGAGAATAAAATATCAACATACGAGTTTTGGTCCATATTGCTCAGCCCTATTGTCAACCTAAAAATAAATCACATTGTGCAATCACTCTGCCAGCTTCCTACTTCATCTATAGACTATCAACTTTCATTGCACTTGTGGCTAACCTTAAGTTTTAAATCCCTGGTAAGATAACTAAATCAACAAAAAGACTATTCTGGAAGAAAATATTACTTAATATTTTAATTACGTGGGGGGGCAGATTCATTTAACTGTCAATGTGCCGGCTTAATATGCATGTTTGATATGTGGCAAGAAATGAGCAATTAGCATGTGTTGACTGACATGATCATGTGTATTTTCAGCTCCTGAAGGACTTTAATCTTGGAGAGATAAGGCCAAATGGCTCCTTTGAGAGTAAAGGTTGCAGACCCCTGATTTAGACGTACTAGTGTCTGAATAAATTGGGAAACAAATTGGCCATTGTTTTGAATGTGGGCATTTTTGGCAGCCTAATATGTGTGTGTAACTGTAATGTGAAATGTGTAGTTAAAATAGTTTACTTTACCTTGCTGTTTGTAGATTGGAGGCCTGCGGTATAGATTTAGGCCTTCGTCTGCTGAAATGAAGAGGAATGACGGGTCAGCAAATGTAGGCGATTTGTAAGTATTTCACAGAGGAAGTATTAGAAAAAAAAAAGGCTGTGATTCAATGGAACAAACATGCTTTTCGTGTCTTATCTCAGACTGCACACAAAACCTTTCAAAAATGACGTCTTCTTCTTTTATTTTTAACCTCAAACCACAAGATGGCTCATAATAACCTAGTATGACCCTGCCACCCTGAATCAGTGTGACAGCATATTAGTTTCACCACTAAGTGAACAGTTCATCAGGCCATGCATCATGCGTCAGCAGGAAGGGAGTGAGTGGGCGAGCACAGGGAGCAGAAAAAGGCATTACCTTTGGTTTTAGACACAAAGTGGAGACTTAAAGGAGAAGTGGGGCGAGTGTCGCTGTAGCCCGAGGAGGGGGAAGGTGAAAGTGGACCTTTTTTTGTGCAAGAAGGGGCGGAATCGTACAGGAGACAAGGTGTCATGGTGAAATAACAGAAAATATGAGAAGAGGGAACCTTGGATTGCACCAACCAGGTGTCACGTGCTTCCTCACCTGGTCGGTGGAAGTGCTGTGGAGATCTGGACAGACTTGGAGTGTAACTGTGACGATTGTGAGCTCCGAGGGATCCATGACTTGTAGATTTTGGTATGCGTGTTCTCAGCTCAAAGCTCTCCTTCAGAGAGAAACAGGCGTTCAGTGGAAGACTTTTCATAAGCGATGGCTGATTGTGCACGTAGTTTCAGTTTTTATATTCACCTCTGTTCCTACAGACAGGTTCCCTGGGGACTAAAACAGGCAAAGGAAAAAAGCAAATGTAAGCACAGTGAAACAGTAAAACCCTGGTTAACAATAGATTAGACAACATGGTGTGAAATGTCAACTTTAAATGAACGTTGTGTGTTGATTTTACACTCAGGACAATAACATTTAACAGGTTCTCACATGAAGACACAAAAATGTTGAAAAGGAAAGTTTTTTTTTGTTAAACTGAAGGTTTATTTTAACCAGAAAAAGCATTATTTGTGTGATAAGTGTTGTGATAAATAACCTAGCAACGTCATCTTTACCTTAGCAAAAGAAGAAGACAGAGGTTTGATTCCCAAGCATCTCAAAAGAAAATATTGAGGGTTGGGTTTAACTATAATCTCATTACTAAACTGAATTGATTGTGTGTACATGTGACTATACATGTGAATGATCAACCTTCATTGTGTGTTTTTCTTTGTTGGCAACAATTAGGGGTGTGCAATGCCATGAATCTGATGATACGATTCACAATTATTTGCATGGCACAAGACTATATATCCCAATACTAAACAATACAGTATACATCGCGATATATCACAATATCAATAAATAAAAATGTCACCTTTACAAGTACAAAATGGTATGAAATATCATTTATTTCATTGTTTTAAACTTGCGAGAACAAGTAAATGGTGACTAACTGTAATTCAAGTACCAATATAAAAAAGAAACTGTCAAATTATATTTCCCAAAAAAGTTAAACGTTTGTTTTTCTATTCTGATTATGATAAAATCTTATATATATATATTTTTAAGTAACCACATACGTACATGTGTGGCGTAGTTTAAAAAAGTCGTACGAGGTTAACTGACGCAAAGTGACCTGGCGTTTACGTGCTATGCATATGTTAGCGCAATTAAATGTTTTATTCACTGAAAAACATCATTTTAAAAAATCGATTTGAAAAGTTTTTGGATCAAAACGTTAATCACGTGGTGAAAAATCACAATATATCGCTTAGCAACAATATGGGAGGGGACATTTGTGTGCTTGTCATCTGACAAAAGTATATGTGTTTTTTTTTCTGCATCGGAACAGAATATTGCAATTCTCAGCAGGATATATATATATATATATATATATACATTTTTTTTTTTTAAAGTTTAACTCCTAATAGACAGAATGTACAGTATGCCATTTTTGTTTGTTTTCAACCAAAAGAAGAACACCAAGACGAGACTGCCCTTGATTTGACAGACAAATCAAACCAAGATTGATAAGCAGGAAACAATGACACACACACATGTCACTGGATATCACCTAGAGCACTGGATGAAGTTACCTCTGCAGGGCTTTGACTATCCTGTCTGTTGCCTTTTTCGTCCAAAGTGGATGAGTTGTTGCTGACAGACTTATAGGATATCATATCAGGATGCTCTATGTCATATATAGCCTTGACTCTGGGAATTGCGGCTAAGTCTCTGTAATCAATGATCTCGTTTTCTACTTTTGCCTGGGATCAGGGGGTGAGAGGAGAGGGAGAGGGAGGATAGGAGGGAAGGTCACAGAGGATGGAGGAACAAAGAGTATGGGTTAGGTCAGGTAATCATAGGGAGGAATCAAACTTTAGCCCCGCCACATAAAAGGATGGATCTTATTCACACAAGCAGATTATTCAAACTGATCAATTAAATGTTGAGCAGTGTCTTTCAGACTTTCTGCCATTGTAAACGTGTCACCAAGCTAGCTAATATGAAATGTGCACATGGGTGGGACAACTGAAGTGAGCTGTGGTCAGATATTATACAGTATGTCTTGATGCAGAGCGAGATGGAAATCGCTGCAAGTGGAAAAATGTGATTGTACTTCAGACTTGGTTTCCAGTGCAAAGCATCACGTTAACCTGAGGGATTTTGATGAAAAATGGAAAAAAATTATATTTTTTGTTGTTCCTTCTCACATTTTGTCACTTAAAGCTAAAAAAAAACCCCTAAACACTAAATAAAAGGATGGATACAGGTATATAAGATTCAGATGTGTAATTTGACTGAGGTTTTACAACATTGGGGTCGGGATCCTATGTGGGGTCGCCAGGAGTTTAAATGAGGTAGCCTGAAATTTCTGAAAAATTGAAATACATTTTTGAATTTTTTTCAATTATTATTATTATTTTTTTTATATTAAAACAATACACAATTTTAAACAACTGCAATCTATACTTTTACGTTGTCAAATATAAATCGAGTACAACTAAAATAAAGTAAAAAAAAAAATAAATATATATATATATATAAATCTAAGCTGGCAGAATTAATGTACAAAAAATTTATAAAAAATGTGATCAAAAATAAATTCTAGAAAAAAAACAACAACTGGCATATAGGGATTTTCAGATCATCTCTTATATTTGGTTTGTTCTACTTCCATTCTTAACCTTTTCTGCACTTTAGAAAGAGCCTGCTGTTGTCTGTACAAGAAGTTCAGTTTTGAACGGGAATTAAAGCTAGATTTATTACTTGTTTAGGGCAGAAAACATTCCAAACTCACTTTAAAAAAAAAAACACCATAGGTTGCTGGATCAGGATGTGCAACAGGAAATACTTAATATTTGCCCCGTGCAGGTTGCATAGGCTAATTACATCTGGATGCATTAGTCATTCTGCTCTATGCTTCTTATTGTTTGCACCCAATGGTGTTTTTAATGTCCTGATGTGCACACGCATACAAAACAATTATATCTATTGTATTTCCATCATGACTAGTCTGTTTGATTGCCTGTTTGCTTCCTTTGCATGTTTTACAAGGGTTGTTTCTGCTGTTTTAATGGCATTCTGTATATTTGATCGGCTAAAGTTTCATTCGAGCTAACAGGGTAAAAAAAGGAAGGAAACGTAAGGACACTGAAAGCACTGCTTGTTCCTCAACAAAATCAGGCTGTATTGATATAAGGAGATTTTTTTTTTTTTTCGTTCATCCATGGATCATTTTTACTGAACAACATTACAGAATGTACAGCTTCCATCAATCAATCAAAATTGAAAAAGAAGTTTCACAACATCTGTCAAGGTAAATTAAACCAAAATTCTATTTTTTTTTGACAATTTAGTCATTTTTGTAAATGCTCGCCATCGTTTAATAACGAAATATCTTGCATGAGAGACACTTTGTCCCCGGGATTCCCCTGCACAAATAAAGGGATAAATGAAACACAAATCAACCCACGGTGAATTGTGCACCACAGCGGATGCTGAGCAGACATCGGATCCGCTACTTACATAGATATTTCTTCCAGGACTCCCAGGGGTGCACGAGCCCGGCCTTGAACACGAGCTCTCTGATGATGACCTGGTGGGCTTAAATACAAAAGGAAAAAACAAACAATAATATTAGTTATTCTCTCTTTTAAGTATTTTTAGATTTCGATAGAATGCACTTGGCTTTTAGTGAGTCTGGATACCATCTTGTTTAAACGCACAGACTAGAGTTGTGTCTTTGTATCTGTTTACTCTTGATATCCATGTGAACCTCACATGGACTAAAGCACTCACTATAATCTAATATAATGCTCAAGTACCCCCTTTCTCTTGTCTCTGACCCAAAGTACCCCCTTTGTCCAAATACAACCATTTGCTCAGAATTCTATGAAAAAAAACAACGATAGAGCATAATGATGGAATAAATGAGTGATAACCCACATTTTAAAGAATCTCATTTTATAAATAAGTGGAAAGAAACTGTATTTAGCGCCTGTTGAATAGATTTATTTATATATGTATCTATATTTTGTCATCTCCTGCCTGGTGTTGGACCAAGACTGACCTTTGCATTTTCAGTTCATGTCCTAATCAATATAATTTCCATCATCATTATTATGATTGTCATTTTTAACGAAAAAAAATAAACATTATAAAAACCCTATATTCTCAATGCTATTATTTGTTAATTTCCTCGCTCTCTCTCTCTCGCTCTTTCTCAAGTACCCCCACTGTTCTAATAGACTCTCATAGTGTAGCTTGCAGGCAAGAAAACCTGAAATAAGCACAGCCAAGCATGCTTAGGTTGTAATGTAATGGTGCATTGTAATGAGAAAAGCAATATTTATTTTTAATGTATTAATTTTTGCAGCATTTGTGTTGCACACAAGCTCCAATTGTTCAGCCAGGAGAGCAAAAAATATCATCACACGCATACACTCAGTAATAACCTTCAGTTTATGTGGGGGATAAAAGAAATCAAGACTGGGTGTTTTTGGTCTGCCGACCTAGGAAGGAAGACATTATGCAGAAAATGTGACAAATATAAATAATCAGAGCAGAAGTGCAGCACATAGCACACTTAGGTCCCTATTTCGAGCAGCACAGCATGCATGGCACACCTAAGGGCAAAGTTGAGTTGTAAAAACCTGCCTGAATGAAGAGTTGCTTCTCAGTAAGAACTCATTCAGCCATCTCACAAGGACAATCTTTATAATATCTGAGCATTGGGATGTTTTCCCCTAACAAATTATCTACATACGTCACTACACTGGCACAGCCCAATCCACTCCTCTGTGCAATAGTAGCATCACATTATATAGGGCCTGATAAAATCCACATTAACGAAATCGCAAACGGAATCATGGAATCGACCAATGAAAACAAAATTCACCGTTGAACACAGAAATGGACAGAATCTGGTTGAAACGCCGCCACCGTGGTTTAAACACCGTTTAAACCACCAAATAACTATCTGAAACATCGTAGGTTCATGATAACGTCTGTTACTGTAAAATATTCTGGCACCTAGAGGTGAAATAACTGACGTATCCTTGTGTCCATTTGTTTGTGTTTAATCATTGTGGGCTGAAATGATGTCATCAGGATCATTTAAATCAGGTTAATTTAAATTAAACTGATCAAAACTTAATCAATAAACCTGCTCAGATTCAGTAAACATTGATCCCTGGGAGGAAATTGTGTGGCATTAATGCTGCTTCCATACTTTATATGACATAGAAATATTTAAAAAGGAGCAGTCAGAATAATCCATGTCAGTACAACTTATTTCTATGTTTTAATTATTTTGAATTACATTTTTATTTTTGACATACATTTTGGTTTAATTATGGTTATCTTTTTTTTTTATTAGTATTTACTTTGTTTCCTCACAGGAGTAAAAAACTATTATTTTCTGAAAAAAAATATTAATATTTCTAAAAAAACGGAATTGTGAAAAATTATTGCGGAAAATGGAAATTAGAAAAAAAATAAAACGGAATTTTGAAAAAAATGAAACTGGATTTTATTGGGCTCTAATTATACCAACAGTACACAGTTATGCAATGTAAAAATTGTTTCGTTTTTTTTTGCAAGAAAAAAACATATAAAGTATGTAGAGAGCTCGTACCCTGCAGCTGTCCTCTGTCCTGTTGTGGCTCCTACAGTCTGGGTGCCAAATAGCCGAACCTATGAACACGGCAATGAACAGCGGCTGCAAAACCAAATTGCAACAGTTCTACAGTGTGCTCACAGGATGAAAATCTGACCTTGCAGATACATTTCCTCCCCTTCTGTGAACATTTTGTCACATCTGTTGCATCTCGCACAGCTGGGATGGTAATGCTTGTGTCCAGCCTTTGATGAATAGTGAGAAAAAAGACAGTTAATGACAATCATGTGCTCCCATTTTACACTTTTAGAGAAGATTTTTTTATTTTATTTTAATTTTTTTACCTCAAGCACTTTCCCTGTTATAAACTTTTGACATGCTTCACATTGTATCCCAAACTGAATCTGGTAGTCTCTCTCACAGTAAGGAACGCCATCTCTGCAAGACACAATATATACATATTTTTTTAAGTAATTATAGTAATAATTTCTTGCACTAAAAAAATGTAGATTTTTTTTCACATTATGTGTATATTTGTCAAAGTGAAATATGAAAGGGCTTGGACTTTACTTGCTGATGTATTCCCCACTTAACACTTTCTTGCAGGCTTTACACTTGAAGCATCCGAGGTGCCACTGATTCTCAAGAGCTAAGAGCGCCTGGCCATTCATGATGTCTCTTCCGCAGCCGAAGCAACCTGAAAACACACAAAAAACACACCACAACTTTCTGACACGCTATTGAGAAGTTCCTCTTTTTTTTTTTTTGCTGCAAGGACAGTCCTGACTTGTGGTAGTCTATGGATACAGGCAGCGCAAAGCAATACACACATAAAACGGCCATGGAATAAAAAAGATTAATAGAATAGAATAGAATAGAATAAAGTTTATTGCCATATGTACACATGAAAAAAGAACAGGTAAAATAGAATTCTTGTGCATGTGTCAAAGTTAGGTTGGAAAAAAAATTACAAACAACAACAAATCAGTCAAGACAGTATAAGTAAAGGTGCAAAAACAAGGAAAGAACAGAAGTATACTCAGCAAAAAGATAAATATAACCTAAGTTGAATTTACATATTGCACATAGTAGAGTGTGAGGTAAATTGTTCAGCATGCAGGATTAATATTTTAGCTTGATTATATAATCAAAATATCAGTTTATTCAGCTTCATCCTCAAATTTTTTTAAAAAACCTCTTTTGCAATAATTAGTTATGGCCTGCATGTGTTGACCTGTCTGTATATAATGTTATGCAATGCTTTCAAAATCTAAGCTATATTATTTATGACCTTTGATCTCCTATGATCCTGCTCAACCGCTATGAGAAAACGACAAACATCTTCTTTGGAGACATAATGTTGAATTGTGTTATAAAGATATAAAGCAATCTGTGGTCATAATGAAATGGCTCACTGAAAACTCTCCTCTCACTACATCAGTGGTCTATTTATAAAGAGGGAAAAATTCTCCAGGGTTGATGATATCACTCAAATAGCTGCCTTGCCTTTTCCAAGTCAGAGGCACCTTTGTACTCAGTCCTGCAGAGAGATCCTCTAAATCTGCAGGCTTTGCCGCCCGGAGTGCTCCATTGATCCTTGTGACATCTATAATCATTAGGTGGTTCAGGGTAAGCTGAGGTATCTCCTAGTCCAGACTGGGTCATGGGAAAGCCAGATCTCAAAGAGGATGACTGGATTTATGGAGTAAATCCACCTCCCTGGGTTGGCAATCGTAGGAATTTAGACTGGAATTAATGACTGTTTATCCAACACTCCCAATGAAGATGATGGTAGACGGTAGTCTGGCTTGGAAAGAAAAAGGCTTCATGCGGTTTTTTTTTTTTTTAAGAGTAAAACAATGATGATCAACCAAAAACAGGCCAAAAAACATGTATTTACTGTATGTACATTCTTTTCTATCCAAAAAACATTCAATGCCTGATTTTACAAATCAATAAGAACATTAAATTAACAATAATATGATTGAAACTTTTACAAAAACTTTGGTTTAGTTAGTTTCTCACGTGTTTTCCAGCACAATACGATCCATGCACCATGTGGTTAGTGAGTCTCACCTGGAAAAGTGCGATGGATGTGTGTTTGACCTTGAATAACTCAACACAAGCCAAAGCTGACTGACGCTCAATGTTTAATCCACTGTCTGATTGGGACTGCGGGGGATCAAATTGTCTCTGATCTATTTTAAAGCTTTGTTTTAATAAATACTTTTCATAAATCCACTCAATCCAGCAGGAATGCACTCACTCTTGGAATGGTTGACGTCACAGGGACTGAGACACGAGGGTTCATTACAGCATTGACAAACACAGTGTTTTCCGTTGAACGTGACGCGGTCTCCGGTGGGAAACGGCTTTCTGAGAATCACCAAAAACCCAAAACACTCATTAAACTTTGTCTCATACGACGCGTTTGGTTTGCATGACCGGTATTATTACTTGCAAACTGTGCAGACAAAGCAGGCTGGATGGTAGGTCTTTCCCAACACTGTGATCACTTCTCCTTCCACGAATTCACCACAGCCGTTGCACAGCGTGCCGTGAAGTCGCTGGAAGTCCAGTGGACAGAGGTGGTTCTCGTTTCTCATGAAGAAGCCAGTCTGACTCAAATCACAGCCACACACTGTGAACAAACACACATATAGGGGAGAAGAGCAAGCTTTAAATCCACACATACAAAGAACCTGTACAACCATCAAGTAATGGATGATGTTGCTTATATCAGTGGTTCTCATCCTTTTCAGCCCACGACCCCCCAAAATAAAGCTGCGCTGCATGTGGACAGGGCCATCTATAAGGGGGCATAAAGGGGAGAGCTTTTTGGGGTCCATCCATAAAGTCAGCAAAAACAATGGTCCATTGTTCTATGAATCTGTGATAAACGCATTTATTTATCTGAATAATATCCACTGTTATCCAGGAAATGTATTATTAGTATTTGTGTCATAGTATATAGTCATCTTAAAGATGTGAATCCTTGATTTATTCAGAAATAAAATGGGTTAAAAGTGGCCAAAAACAGACAGAAAAAGTGGTAAAAAGGGTCAATATTGGCTTGAGTGGCAGAAATATAATTTAAAAAGGAGAAACAACTAGTTTAAACTAGAAAATAATGGCCATGGTAAATCGTGAATGTGGTTGAATTGGCAAAAATAAGCATGGAATTTGGTTAAAACTTAAAAGTGACGATAATGGGTCAACATATGTGACAGTAGGTGGGAAAAGTGGTGGAAATGGTTTATAAGTGCTGAAAATGTGGAGAAGTGACAGAAATGGGAGTAATGTAGCAAAAATGCATTAAAAGGAGCAAAAATGTGGCAAGAAAAAGTGATGAAAATAGGTTCTAATATGGCAAGTTTGGTGCAGTTGCAGAAAAAGGATAAAAATAAGCAAAAATAGGTTCAAATTGTTCAGTAAAAATATTCTTTGTTTCTTGAAGGCATCTGGCGACCCCCTCCCAGTGTCTCGTGACCCCAAGGTTGAGAAGCGAGAAGCCCTGGCTTATGAGTACACAAGAACCAGCGTTAATGAGCATATTTTTGTTCATTTTAGGTATGTAGATGTCACCTGTGTGTGTGTGTGTGTATGTGTATGGGGGGATCATATGGTGGTACGTGACTGACAGGATATCAGGAGTCACATTGTCCCTTACAGTCTGCCACGACAGAGACGCCAAGGACGTGTTTATGCACCTCTATTTCTGTCCAAACTCTAGCTCATTCCCGAATGTTCACAACTTTTACACGGTGCGTCACTATTTTTACCTTTAGGTTACATTACATGTGCACCATCATACACGGGTATTGTTTCATTATTTGCTAAAATAATAACAACTGAATTATTGTCTTTGATTTTTCAATCAACGTTCCTTCCTGCTGTCACAACACTGTAAGCTCCTCTGTACTAAAAGTCTCTTTGTTTCTGCACCATAAACAACATGACAATGTGCTCAAAGGAAGGGGACATCACGGGCCTGTCATAACTGATTAATGAGAACAAAAGCCAGCAGAGGAAATATGTTTTCCATGAAGCAGAGGAGCTCCACTGAAGCACCGGAGGGTCTCACAACAGTGGATTCAAGTGAAGAATGTTTTGGAACAAAGCTGATTTGGACAAAATGTGAAGAATAACTCAGGATTTCACGTTAAAGTTTGTGTTTTGCATGTTTTAATTGGTTAAAATAATAGCTAAGGTTTACTTCAGTCTAACCCCCCTTTTAATTGTCTTAGTTCTTTTTATACTCATATTTAGGGTCCTTCTAAAACCTTAGCTAAAAAAATATTCTAATGTTTTAAAGTTTTTTTGCTCCTAACTTCCAATTTTTTTTGTTTTTCCAATTTTTGTACTTTACTTTAGTCTAACCCCCATTTAATTGTCTTCTTTGCACTAGTATTCAAACTGTGTGAGCTTGTGTGACATGCATGTTGCAGTGCAGACCTAATTTATCAATGGATCTTCTTGATCTCTATGTTACACCCACCCTTGCAGGAAAAGCACTTGATGTGAAAGTAGCTGCTCTGCACGCGCAGCACCTGGCCTTTGCATGGTTCCCCACATCGCAGGCATTGGATGACTTTCTTAGACATGGGGGGGTAGTGCTGGCCTTCCTGGGCATGTAGAACTGCAGGAACAGAGGCACAAGAAGTAGGGTGAGAAGAATTTACAGATTCAACATCATACGGCAACATTCTGACAAAATGCAACAATCAAAGATTTGTTACTAACACTCCCAAGGCTACGTTTGAGGCTAATTGTTCAACTATAGTTGCATTTCAACATCAAAATTCTCATCTATTGATGGTAGCCACAGCTCTTTTGTGTGTTTTTTTGGCAGCCGGTGAGTAGATGCTGAGTAAAAAAAACATGTTGTGATTACTGGAACAATTACTAATTTATAGCTTTCTTGTTGTCCCTGATATTTTATAGATTTGCTCAGCGAAGAAAATAAAACAGAAGAAGAAGAAGAAGAAACAGAAGAAGAAGAAAAACAACAGCAACAAGAAAAAGAAGAACAAGAGGAAAAATAACAAGATTTTTCTTGAAGAACAACAACAACAACGAGAAGAACAATAACAACAACAATGAAAAGAAGAACAGCAACAAGAAGAAGAACAAGAAGAACAGCAAGAAGAAGAACAGTGAGAAGAAGAAGAAGAGTAAGAAGAAGAGTAAGAAGAAGAAGAAGAGTAAGAAGAAGAGTAAGAAGAAGAAGAGTAAGAAGAAGAAGAAGAAGAAGAAGAGTAAGAAGAAGAAGAAGAAGAAGAAGAAGAAGAAAAAGAACAACAACAACAACAACAACAACAACAACAAGAAGAAGAAGAAGAACAAGAAGAAGAAGAAGAAGAAGAAGAAGAAGAAGAACAAGAACAAGAAGAAGAAGAAGAAGAACAAGAAGAAGAAGAAGAAGAGACCATGTGACTGCTACCTCACAAAAACAATGAAAGCGCTCACAAACAGGCCTTTAGTTTTCTGTAGAGAATTAAGATTGCACTGAAAAGCAGGATTAGTAAAAGTGTTTGGGCCAAATGTGTCAAACCTGTTCTCAGACTGCAGCTCGTAGTGCTGAAGTAAAAACAGTCTCAACCTCATTCTTTCCTTTTCTATCTGCTTCATGCCTAAGCGGTGGATGCCTGCAAAATCTAATCAAAGGCCACTTGAGGGGCCCTCTAGTGATTAGCAGAGGAGAGAGGGGAAAGAATGTGGCACATTGAGAGCGTTCTGTCCTCCCAGCATGCACGCATTGCTCATGTAATCACAAAACACAGAAAAACTGCAGATATTTACTTCAAAAACGACCAAAATATACCATTATCAGGTTTTATTCACTTTTTACTCGTCGGCACACTCACCGTTTCTGCAGCAACATTATTTATTTGTGTTTTCCTGATATTTTGGCTAAATACGAAGAATATTGATTGAATATAATAGAAAAGCATATAAAGAAAATTTATTTCGCAAAAAAAATCTGGTGTCCACATGAACCTTATGTGAAAATATAATAAAATAACTAGGAAAAGTATATTAATCATTACACATCAAATTGATAAATACAATCCATTTATTAGTGTTTTTCTTACATTTTGGGTTATGACTTAAAGAAAAGCTGGTGATGAGAGGGTAACCGAAAGGATTTTTTTTCTAACCAATACAAAACAAATTTGCATTTTTTTAAACCAAATAAAACAGATACATGATGTTAAAAATTTCAATGAACTATTCTAAAAATCATATTTGCAAGAAATGAAAAAGGTGGTTATATTACAATCTACGAAAAAAGAAATTTAGAAAATAACACTTTAATCCTCCTTTTATTTTTGTTTCGTGTATTTTATCAATACAAATTATTCAGCAGACAAAATATCACTAAAGTTATGGCTCAAAGTCAAACAAAACAAAGTGCTTTAGTTCAGTCAATGGAGTATTTTGTACCGGGCCATGCACCCACCAACCCACCCCCCCAAAAAAACAAGGTGAAGGCAGGCCAGTGTTATTAAACTAGTCTGTGTTAATACAGCAGGAGAAATGTTACAAAACAACCTTTAACCAAGTTTTAATTTCAAATAATAATTTTTTTTTACAAGACAAAAAATGTGACTAAGACTAAATGCAAAGGTGGGATAAATAAAATAATATATCAACACTTTACCTAAAGCAAATTTGAAAGTAAAGACCAAGATTCATTAGAACTACAATATGTCCTTCCAATTTCTTCCAATGAGACTGCTGCAAGTTAATATCAGGGGGCGGGACATGATGTTAAACGAGCAAATCAGAAGTAAGTTCTCTGTGGCCCCCCTTAGATCTCCTAAAGGAGGAGAATACCTCATAATACATCTAAATAGATGCAAATTTGTTAATAGAGGATTTTAATTGAATTAAAAATAAAAATAAATAATTGAGATTAACATATACTATATATTAATATGCCTACAAATAGATAAAGAATAGTTTTTCATTTAAATAAGTCCACTAGAGTCTTTGAAAAATATGAAATACTTCCCTGCAGGTAAATGGACAACACTAGAACAATAGAACAATAGAATCGATGACTGCAAACCCAAATCAAGGAATAATTTGGTTTTTAAACCATCCTTAGAGCCATCGGAGTAAACATTATAGTGTGACTGTGACTGATATTCATATGAATTGTAGTTCTTGGGCAAACAGTAAAACATGACTTCAACGCCTCCTGAAGCTGATCTGGTGTCAGGAATTAGCAACGCATGGATTTAGAACTGCAGCAAGTGCAGGGAAACCTGAGACAGACAACTAATCTCACAGTCCACTATCTGGATATAAGTGTGTGTGTGTGTGTGCGCGTCCATGTATGTATTTAAATATTGATTTGAGCAATAAAATTTTTTTAAAAAAAATGACAGTTTTGAATTTACTTTTTTAAATGCATCTTAAATAAGCATTTGTGAGATTATTTCTAATTCTCTCACACTCATCTTACTGTCGTTTCATCTTTTTTCTTTTTGCATGGGTTGCTAATGGGAGCTTCTTTAACAAAGAGAAAGTTTTCATCAATAAACTGGACACATCTCATTTGTTTTAAGAGTAAACATAAAAAAAACTCCAGTATAGCACATCGGGGTCATTTCAGAAAACACTAGATGGACAAAAGCCATGAATATTTTCATATCTTGTCAATAAAACAGAACAAAGAGAGGGTTAAAACTCAATATTTGGACACAGTTTATTCTGCAAAATCAGTATTCCAATCACTGTATGGAATATCAACATAGAGACTTTTTCCAAACAAGTCTGCATACCAAATTATTTAACAATCATGTGATGATTTTATCAAAAAAAAAAAAAAAAAATTGCTCAAATTAAGTTAAGAGTCACCACAGCCTCAACAAAACATCCATTTGTTCCCCACTGCTGCAAAATGTAATTATCAATACAAAACCGGGTCCGATTCACAAGCATTTCCAATATCACATGCTAGTTGTTTTACCCCAGCACAATGGCCCACTATTACTGGGAATGACTGGGAGCCATATTTGGCCCACTTGGCAAACACAATGTGAAGTTATTGAGGTTTCTGTAGTCAGCAGAAAACAACAGTAACAGTAGAAATCAACATTTAAAATGATGAAATTGGCTCAATTCTAACAGTTAGTGAATCTCAGCAGTACAAGAATGAAGTCAGCGTGAAGGAGCCAGTGTCAAGGACTTATATTAACACAAACACACTCTTGAGTTCTTTGTTATCCTCGCACACACACACACACACACACACTCAGTACCTTTCATGACACTTGGTTTCTGCTCCTCAGTGGCTCAGCTCAGTGGATCACACTGATCCGGCTTTCCTCTTGTTGCTACTCTAACAAGAGGAAGGGGTTGGTCCAAAAACACACAGAGGGCAGGAGTGTGTGTGTGTGTGTGTGTGTGAAAGATGACCGCATGCATGCACTAAATGCTTCTGAGCTCCATGACCTCATCTACACTGACAGCAAAGAAAATTAAAAATAAATAAAAAATACCAGCCACCCCTAAATTTCAGCAAAAGTATGTCACAAACACAATCATTTATAAACCACTTAAATATAGTAGAACAGATTTATAAAATACAATTAATAGACATGGAGTCATTAGATTACTGCAGTGTTTTTCAACCTTGGGGACAGGACCCCATGTGGGGTTGTCTGGAATTAAAATGGGGTTGATTAAAATGTCTAGTAATTGGTAAAAAAATAAAAATAAAAATAAAAAAGAAGAAGAAAAATTTGGGTAAAAACCTATTAAAATTCTATTTTTTTTTTAATTTTTTGAATTAATATTATTTTTCAAATACACATCACACACAAACTTCAAATAACTGTATCCTATACTTCCTCAAATATAAATATCTAGAAATACAATGCAGTATAAAAATATCTAAGGTGGCACATGCACTTGTCACTTTGTGCACTAATCCTGGCTATTCTGTATTTGTAACACACTTTAATAAACATGATCAAAAATTCATTCTAGAAAAGAAAAAAATTGTCTCTGGGGTCACCGGACATTTGTGATATTAAAATGGGCTCACGACCCGTATAAAGGTTGGGAACCACTGGGTTATTGTGAAGAAAAAAAGAAAGCTTATATTATAATGCAATAAAACTAGTTTCCAGGTTAAAAGAGAAAGAAAAAAAAGAAGAAGTGTATATAACTTACAGTAGGGGCCCAACAAGATGGTTTGTACCCAGGGCCCAAAATGTGGTGCCACGCCCCTGGCTCTACTCATCATTTTAGTTGTATAATCCAATAACAAAACATGAAGAGGACCTGTTATTGGAGAAGATGGACATTACCTGACATCTCAGCAGGTATTGATGCTAACTTCTCACACAGGATGTAGTCCGAGGGGTTGATGAATGGCAGCTGATCCATCATGGACTGCTTTGGGATGAGGTAGAGCACTTCAGCCAAATCTCCATCTTCAATAATCGACATTCTCCTCACTGAGTTCTTCCTCCTCACGCGGTCGAAAACCACCATCTCATTGCTGGAAGTGGAGCCACAGATCCTGCCCAGGCTGCTCAGGTTGAGAAGGTTAGACACACTCATGCTGTCAAATGTCTCAGCCAAACACCTCAGGCTGCAGACTGAACCCAAGGTGGAAACCATGGAGGATGGGCTGGAGCTTGAAGGTGCAGTGAGGGAGATCAGGTAATCAGCTATAGTGAATGACTCATTGTGTGTGTGTGTGTGTGTATGTGTACATCCGAGCAGTCAAAGACTAACTCCCGTCCCATACACCTCATAAGAGGATTAAGTAAGGTATATTTTTAGTGTTTATCTTCAGAGTGAACAGAGGATCTGAGCTCCAGTCTTTATCAGGTAACCTTCTTCCCTCTATTTGTGTCTTTACCTCCACTTGAGAAGATATCTCGCCTGATTACGTAAGCTTATTGTATTTACAGAAGAAAAAAGTTTTGGTTTTTCTGAATTGATGAGATAAAAATATGTAAATAAAAAAACGCTGTTTTTCTAGGATTTTTTTTAAAATTTATTTTCAGTTTGGTCTGAGTTGAGGAGATAGAAATTAGTAAATTTAAAAAAAATGGCGCCATTTTTCTGTTTATATAGGAAATATTTTTAGTTTTTTTTTTTGAAATGATGAGAAAAAATTTTATAGGAAATATTTTCGTTTTTTCTGAGTTGATGAGATAAAAATAAGTAATTTAAAAAAAAAAGTTTTTCTAGATTAATATTTTTTTGTTTCTGTCTGAGTTGATGAGATAAAAATAAGTAAATTAAAAAGAAATTGGCCCCGTTTTTCTGTTTTTATAGGAAACATTTTTGGTTTTTTCTGAACTGATGGGATAACTTTTTAAAGCAAATATTTTTTTAGTTTTTCTTAACTGATAAGATAATTTTGTATAGGATATATTTTCGTTTTTTTTGAGTTGATGAGATAAAAAAAAAATGTTGCTTTTTCTGAAATTATGAGATAATTTTTTATAGCAAATATTTTTCGTTTTTTTTCTGAACTGATGAGATCATTTTACAAGGGGAAAAAAAGCAAAATATTTCCCATGAAAACAGAAAATAAGGCCAATTCTTTTTATTTACCTATATCTCATCAATTCAGAAAAAACAAAACTTTTTTCTTCTTCTGTGAATGCAATAAGCTTCTGTATGAAAAGAAGAAAGAAAAACACTGTAAGAAAAGCACCGTAACATCCAGTGAGAATTGGAACATTATCCCCAAAACTTTACTGAATAAACTCAAGCGAGGACCAGAATTCATTAATTTAAAGCTTCTAATGGTCTTGGAACCAGTTATGTATCTGATTAGCTTTAAATTACATGTTACACTGGATCTCTCACGTTATCAGTTTCCATACTGGTTCATACCGTACAGAGAACATGGACGATTTTATGCCAAATTCAAGATGTTTAAATTTGGTTTTAACTTTATTATTTTTTACTGAATAATAATAAACACTTAAAAAATAAATAAAAACAATGTTTACATAAAATTTTTAGCATTTAAATATAAAATAATAACAAAATAATCATAAAAATATACATTTTATTTTGAAAGCGCCCTTCAGGACACCCAAGAACGCTTTACAATAAAAAACAGAATAAATAAATTAAAAAAAAATCCAATGCAATATAAAAAAGAATACAAAAACATTTCAATAAATTCAGTTTTACCATATTACTCCTCCTCCTCAATTGGTTTTCAATTTTCTTAATATATATTTTTCTACATTATTTTATTTATCAATTTTCCTTCTTCTATCATTACCTCCCAACTCAAATTCTTCTACAGTCCTAATATTTCACTACTTTTACTTTGAAAAATGCTCCATAAATTAATTGGCTTTTCATGACAGGGATCACTGGTGCTAGACCAGGGACTAAAGCAGAAGCTCAATGTTTAAATTTTATTAAATATGTACAGTATATATTTCACTTGGTTTTCAATTTGTTTTTGCAAATTTTTCATCCTAATTTATTTGATTAATCAATTTTCCTTCTTCTACTATTACCTTCCAACTCAAATGGCCAAGTGTAAGATGGTAGTAATATTGTATTTTATTCCTTTACAGTTCTAATAATTCTATACTTTTACTTTGAAAAATATAGCTTTTCAACACAGGGATCACTATACTTACCTTGGCATTAGACCAGGGACTAAAGCAGATGCTTGATCTCATTGTAATGTGTAGGAATAATGCTGTCTCAGCAGGACGCTGGCATTGTTTCAGAGCACAAGAGTCTGTCAGGATAAATTTGGACACTTCCTGTTGTACAGAAATAGAAGCTCAGACACAGTTAACTAAAACAATGCCTCCTTTAAACTTATGCTCACGTTAAATACTCCTCCAGGGTCACACCCACTAAATCACACATAGGCAACTGGCAGCCCGGGGGCCACATTCGGCCTAAATTCTAATTTTATGTGGTTCCCAAAGTAAATGTACAAAATGACAGAAAAATACACAAACCAAGAGCAAGAATACATAAAAAACAAAGATTTACAATATTGTAGGAAAATACAGTAAAAGACAAGATAAAAACAGAAAATACTCCAAAAACACGCAAAACTACTACAAAAATGAAGAAAAACGGCAACAGTAATACACAAAATTACTCAAAAATACCCCAAATTACAGAAAATGACAACAAAAGTACATAAAAAGAGAAAAAAAAAAACATAAAAAATGACGTAAACCCACAGCACTAATAAACAAGCAAAACGACAACAGAAATACACAAAAATTACTCCAAAAAACGCAAAATGACGCACACAAATATACAATATGACTCCAAAAAACCCATATATTTTACAGGAAAAATACACAAAAGGACTACAGAAATGCACAAAATGCTTCACAACGAGTAAGACAACAACAAATATACACAGAATGAGAGAAAAACATATTTTTGTGGCCTCGCTGTGATAAAAGTTGATTACCTCAGCACGAAATAGTAACAATCATACAACTTCTATTTTCTATTTTTAAAACAGTATGTAAAAAACATGGTACAACAAAGTAACTGTTAGTGTAACCTCAATAATCAAAGAGAATGATCAGCCAGTTTGATACACTTTTTTTATATTGCTCAACAATTCTTCATTGTACAAATATCTGCAATCAGTGATTGTTTTAAAGAAATCAAATCCCCCCAAAATAAAAAGTGAATAATAATGATTTTTATAAAGAGCTTTTAAATATTTCAAAATTGTCAGATTTTTTTAAAACATTTTTATTTTAGGACAAATAAATTTTTTGACCAATTCCTTATTTTAAAAAGCTTTAAATTGAATTCAAATATTAACTGTTTAAAAATAAATCAGAAAAACAGTAAAACTTGACGAATATAAAAAAAAATGCTGATATCTGAATTTGATTTCAATATAACGCAGCAATAATAACATCCCCCGACTTAGAAAAAGAATCTCTTTTCATTTTCTAACAAGAACATCCATCACACGTTTAGTGGTGAGCTCCTGAATCTGTTGACAGTGAGATTTATGTCATGAATAAATAACATGTGAATGAGGTCATTGTGAAAAACAACCCAGTGACAGCCAATCATCATAAACCAATGCAATGAGCGCCACCTACTGGCCTCAGTTCCCTTAAGTTGGTGTAACAACAATGAAACAAGACCAACAATAACAATCGACTAACATTTGATGTTCAAAACCTGAAGAATAAAGACGACTTTTGATTTTATCATTAAAATTCACATAAGAAGGCAAAGCAGTAAGAAGAAAATCGACAAAAACACATTAAAAAACTGCATTTTGTTTATATTTTCATTTTTTTTTTTTATGTATAACAAAAATGAGCATGAACTAATAAACACTGACATGATTTTTTTGTGACAATTGTTGAAGTTTACCATGATTAGTGTGATTCACTGAGCTACTCCTCCTCTAAATGCGCTAGTTACAGCTCCTATTGACATGTAAGGGGAGGTGATGTGGCTTTAGTGGAAAATACGACAATAAAGTTATGCTGGAAATTATTCTTAACACTTTGTGGAAAATATTTAAGGCAAAGTTAAAAATCCTAAACCCATTTCTCAATGAACAGTATCAGTTTAGTCAAAAAGCAGCTAAACACCAGCACTGCTCAATTAGTTCTTTACTAGTGTCTGATTATTGACTTTTACAAATAAAATATTCTTGACATTAAAAATGTGATTAACAGAAGGTTTTGGATTAGGGAATATTTAGGTAGAGTGCAAAACTGTGTCAGACTGTGAATACTTTCTGAGCTACAATGTAAAGAGAGAGACAAAACTCTCCTTTGACAAAGTGAAAACCTCATGAGTTGATAGAACGAGTGCGAACAACACCGTCACCGTCGTCATCATCATCATCATCCTCATTCAGCGGTTCCTCTGCAGGGGCGAGCGGCTCTCGGTCAGAGTCCCGCTCCAACTGTCCTGATCTCTTGGTGGTCTTGTTCAGGGTCCCGCCCTGTAGAGAAAAACGTATCAGCCAAAGACTAAAAAGAAGCAGCTAAAACATGTCTGAAAAACCAACCTGTCTGCGATCGACAATGTTGAGCAGCACTGAGGTGAGGATGCACCCAACGGTGTTCGCTAACATAAAGATCATCATCCTCTGCCATCTCCACAGGGGGATCTTGGTCTCACTGGAAAACAAACAAGGAACAAAAGTGAAAAACAGAGAGAAGATGGTTGGAATGGAAAAGATATACTGTATTATGATTTAAGGTTTATTTTTTACCTCGACTTGCCCAAAATCTGTCCAACAATGAGGTTGGAGACCCCAATCCCAACCATCTGAATGGAGGTGGCCAGGCCCATGGCTGTTCCCAGGGTGGCCTGAGGAACGACCAGGGGGATGGACGGCCACATGCTGGCCTGCACACGGAGGGAAAAGTTCTATGATTGATATTTTGTGCCTCTGCAGAGCTGTAAGCTATACTTGTCCAATCAATCAATCAATCTTTATTTGTCATTGCACATGTTCCAGAGCAACAGAGCAGCAAAATTTCAATTCAGTTTCATCCCATCCAAGAAACATGAAAAGACAATCACAAATAACATGGGAGGACAAGGGCAGGAGAACTGTGGGTCGTCACAGGGGCAGCGCCCCGTATTTAGAAGAAAAGTGGGAAAACAGGAGGAAAAGAAGAGGGGAAAAGGCAGGTCGTAAACTGAGTTCCCAGTACGGTTTACAAAATGACATTCACTCACAGCAGCAAACGAGTAGGTGACTCCGAGCCATATGGTGGAGACCAGAGGAGGAACAAAGGTGAAGGCCAGGAGCCCGAACACAGGTAGCGTCAGGACGGCACAGGCTACAGCGAAAATGCCTCTCAAACCGACGTAATCCTAAAACACACGGGAAAGAGTGTAACCTTCAACATGTGCACTGCTTTCTCTCAAGCAGCCTGAGGTGTGGGGCTATACTCACTATGAGGATACCAACGCTGGCTGAGAGGACCAAAGAGCTGTCATAAACCGCCCCTGCAATATAAGCCGCCTCCTTCTGGCTGTAGCCGCTGTATTTATCCTGGATGAACTTACTGAGGGTGACACGGCAGATTTCAATGTATAAAAGTGTCTAGTTTTACATTGGTGTTCCTCATTTACACACTGATGGGACCATTATTAACAGGTCTCTGTGATCTCACCTGGCATCAGCAATGAAGGGGAAGATTCCATTGTAGAAGAACATGATGGTGAGAACCAGCAGCCAGTACCTCAGGGACAGGAGCTTCACATCCTGAATTCTCTGCAAATACAGAACATGAGTTATTGTCTATAATCAGAATAAAATATACATTATTTATCCAAGGGGGGAATTGTATTTTTTTTTTTACAGATGCTCCAGAAATAATTACATAATTACAAAAAATAATGGTCAGCAAATATGGATTAAATACAAGTGCACACCTCCAGGAAAATATAATACACATGTACAAATATACAAATATAATACAGATCAATACAAGTATAGTCAGGTGAAAATCTGCAGCAAAACAGAGTCTACAGGTCATTTTAAAGGTTTACTGTTATCCATTATGAAACTTAGAGCTTTAGCACGTAATCCTTAATCCTCCTGGTGTGCTTTACTTGGAATATTACCTCAGAGAACACTCTCACTGATGTGACCACATTGTAAATAATAACGTTTCATGTATTCAGACAACTTTTTTTCCAGCAAATTTACTTTGATCTCCTGACACGCCTTGATGTGTCCTCGACTTACGCGTACTAACTTCATCAAGTTCATTTTCTTCTTTTTCAATAATACATTAAGGTTTTATATTAATTTTACATGTTCAGGTTTTCATATCAAAGCAATCAACAGAGGCCGCTGAAGAAGACTGGCAGTTGACAGTCGACACATGTCAGGAGATCAAAGTAAATTTCCTGAAAAGAAGTTGTCTGAATAAATGAAACCATAACATATAACTTACAGACGACTTTTTTTTCAGGAAATTTACTTTGATCTCTTGACATGTTTCAACTGTCAGTCTTCTTCGAGGCGTCTGCTGATGGCTTTGATGTGTCCTTGACTTCTGTGTAATAATTCCAGCAAGTTCATTTTGTCTTCTTTTTAAATATTGTGTTACGGCTTCATATTTATTTCACATGTTAAGGTTATCACATCACAGCGATCAGCAGACACCTCTGAAGAAGACTGGCAGTTGACAGTCGAAACATATCAGGTGATCAAAGTAAATTTCCTGAAAAAAAGTTGTCTGTTTGTATATGTTGAGGTTTCATTTATTCAGAAGACTTTTTTTTTCAGGAAATTTACTTGATCTCCTGACATGTTTCAATTGTCAACTGCCAGTCTCCGTCAGAGGCGTGTGCTGATCGCTTTGATATGTCCTTGACTTCCACATAGTAATTGCAGCAAGTTAATTTTGTCTTCTTTTTCAATAATATGTTATGGTTTCATATCAAAAATTTAGTATTGATTTCACATGTTAAGGGTTTCACATCAAAGTGATCAGCAGGAGATCAAAGTAAACTACCTGAAAAAAGTTGTATAAACAAATGAAACCTTAACATATTTTTCAAAAAGAAGACAAAATGAACTTGGTGGAATCACACTGTAAGTAATTAAATATGAGATTTTTAGGGCCATTTAAATAAAACATGATAGTCCAGCATGTGTGATGTGCAAATATGCAGCTAAAAAATGTGTGAAATGTTTTGTGACACCTTCTCTAATTTAAATATTTTTAAATGCATTACTCATTACTGATTTAATGAGTCTGTTATTTCTCTTAATGCATTATAAAATGTGATATAATTCATATTATTTAGGCAGATTTACTTTGGATAGTTAATGTTTACTTCATCGACTGATCTATTCCATGATCGAATCAACAAATCCACTGGACTGTGAAGGCAACTCTTTGTACCACTTTGCGGGATTCTGCCTGAATGGCTCCATCAAGACCCAACTGCTTCATTCCAATCTTGTCCAAGGCACTGACGATGACGGCAGAGGAGAAACCTAGCACACACAGCAGTGTTCCTAGAAAACAAGCAAACAAAAAACCTAGGTGATGTAGTCAGGGAACATGGCCTTCAAGGTTCGACACTGGTCTTGACGTACCACCCCACAGTGTCCACTGCATGCCGTATTTTTCCTCAAACTTCTGGGTGAGGAAGAAGTTTAGGACGGAGCCGAGGCGGGAGAAGGCAAGGGTCAACCCAAAGGCCAGAGCCAGCTCCTTCCCTCTGAACCAGAAGGCGGTGATGCGGTTCTGAACGACTAATACAAAGACAACAAGAAAGTGGTTTAGGAACGATGGCCAGGGTTCACAGAACGAGGCTGTGTTCGAAATGGCATACTAACGTACTACTCATACTAAGTCCGACGCCAAAGAATGATATTAGATAGTACAGAAATATTGAGTATGCGAACAATACCTGGATGTATATTATGTCGGGACATTTTTTAAGTATGCACAGTGGGCACAGTAGTCATACTTAGGTATAACTTTACTGGAAGTTTTATACATAAAGGCTGACATTACACTGTTATTATGACATGACACCAGTCATTAGCATGAATAAAGTGTTATTAAGCATCCTTCGTTACCCTAACCTGAACCCTAACCCTACCTAACCCCTCTAGATCCCTCCACCGAACCCAAACAATGCCAACATAGCTCCAAAGGTGCCATGATTAAGCTAACAACACTGAACAACAGCCTTCATGACACCTTATCCATGCTAATGACAGATAATAGCGTAATGTCAGCCTTATGTATAAAACTAAAAGTATAGTGTTACCCATACTACTCAACTGCCCCATGATGCATTGCGAGCGGAATGTAAAATCGTCCTGGGATCGGCTTTAAGCTAAAAATCAAACATCTCCTTTTCAAAACAAAAGCATCACTACTTGTATTCCATTAATTTTTTAACTCTTTTGTAAATAGAGCTCTTATTTTGAAGTTAACCAAAAGTGTAGTCAGTAGCATAATAGCATGTCTCTGAAATGTGTATACGTGAGTTTTATTAATCAAATGAGCACGTTTTGATACTCTACTTGGTCACTTTCTCACTTAAAATACCTTCAGAAGAGATATTTAGCCTCAATGTGCTTCAGGTTTTTGTCGTTGTAGGTTCCAAATGCAAGTTTGGTAAACTTGGAAGTATTCTTCAATGAAAACACTCATCATCCTAATCATACTTAAGCGGTTTCGAACACAGCCAAAGTCGTTTTAAAGTTGCTAATAGTCTTACTGGTCAGAGATCCATTGCCTGATCCAAACAGCAGACGACCTGTGAGCATCAGCGGCAGTAGATAAGGAGTTCCTTTGAAATGGGAGCCCAGCGCAAACAATGACGAGCCCAGAACACACAGGAAGGAGAACAGAAACACGCCGACTACAAAGAGCAGCCAAATTAAATCAAGTCACTATCACCCTTCTCACTGTAATTATCTTAAACAAACACTGCTGATATTGATAGCACTTACAGCGATTCCCTAACTTATCGATCAGGAATCCAGCCATGATGACGACCACAGCATTCCTGAAGACAAGAAGTTTTCCCTCAAAGGTCAATTAACAGCACAAACACAATGCAACCAATGAGGGCTTGTGCTGCTTGCTTGCTTACGTCCAGGCATAGATGGCATAGAGCAAATTGTATTGTTCTGGAGTCATTCCCAGTCCTTCCACACAGTCGGTCGTTCCATTGGTCACTGTCGCATTGGGACAGGTCAGGTTCTGTCAGGTGACAATGAGAATATAATTCATCTGTGAGGACAGACTTTAGAAACTACCTCACTCCTCAATGCATTTTAGCTTGGAAGATGATTGCACTTTATTTTTATAAAACACACTGCACTTTTATATATATATGTGATTATTTACTTTTTTTTTTTTTTTTAAGAATTTAAGAACAGAATCAGAATCTGTAGTAGAAGCAAAAGTTTAACTTTTTTTTTTTTTTTTTAAATATATAATTTGACAGTTTGATAATCATTCCACTTGTTTTTTATATTACATACAGTATATTGTTACAAGAATTTTAATCTAAAATGTTTCATTTGGACTGTGATATTATTTGAAGTAAATGGGGAATCTATGATTTGCATTTAAGTAAATAAACAAATAAACAAATATTGGTTCTTGATTTACAGTTAGTTACTATTTACGGTACTTGTTCTCACAACTTTAAAAAGAATGAAAAAAATTGTATTTCATACTATTTTTTACTTATAATTATCGATATTGCGATATATATTGCAATGCATATCGTATTGTTTAGTATTGGGATTCTGTATATCGTATACTGTATCGTGACATGCAAATCCCTGCATCAAATGCACATGGAGCCTTTTTTTTAAACTTAAAAATAACAAAAATTTAAAAAAAAAAGCTAAACGTATACATTTCAATGCTTGACATTAGTTTCTTTTTATTTATTTATTTTTGACATTTGTTGAAAGTTTTATTGTGGATAACAATTCCTAAGGAGGTCAACTCTATTCCATTTTTTTTTTGTCACTCACCCCTTGAAACTGATCTTGCAAAACACTAGGGATGTCAAAGCAGAAGTAGGAGCCGAACGTCAGCAAGCAGTTGAAGAAAAGCACCACGAAGCGATAATACGCTGCAACAGAAATACCAACAATATGATTGAAAAGCAAGTTGATTTTTTTTTTTTTTTAACCACCTTGAAATCTCTGCATGTTATATAATGATGTAGCTCATGTAATGCAATTAAGTATTAATTTTTATTTTTATTTTTTTTCTTTCTCATAAAAATACCTTCCTCATCACTAATTTTAAAACAGTAGCAAAAGAGGAAAATGTTTGCTATCGGAAACAAAGCCTTGTAGTCAGCGTTTTTGAGGATGTCGAGTCTGGAGGAAAATCCTCTCACTTAAAGCTGAGGTTAGCAACTTTACAGAGCTGCATAAAGCAACTTTATAAGATTGCGGTGGGATATTTTAATATCTATGTTGTAGTGAAATAAGTCAGATTTCTCTTCTAGACAATTACAGTGCATACAAACTTAACCTAACATAGTAAAAGTCAATGCAGTGCTCAGTAGTTGCCAAAAGAAAGACAAAGTTACCATGCTACACATACACAATGTTAAATATCATGGGATTTCAATAATTAAAGAATATTCATCTATCATTAATTTTATATTTTACCAATAATTTATTTTAAAAGCAAACAAAAAGCCATCAATAAGGTCAAAACTTTTATCCACCCCATTTCTAAGAGGTTTGATTTCCTTGTTATGGGAGTTTACAACCTGTATGATAATTGATAAATATAGAACAATAACAGCAAACACTGCTACAGTACTTAGCTTCCACAACAAATAATAAAAACCTAAATATAGGCTATGCATTTCTCATGACAAGAGAACCTCATCTACTGGTAATTGTGATATTCTTACCAAACAACTAAAATGTGCTTTAATAAAAGAGCATAAACATTAGAATAATTAATATATGGTATAAACAGAACAGATTGGGACCATTGGAAAAACAAACTGTTGTCCTGGTCTTGTTTTTTGTACCAATCATATCACAGATAATTAGTCAACCATTTTGGCTTTACAAGTGACTGAGTCAGTTCTTTAGTGCCCCAGTTTTACAAGGTACATAATAATTGTACCTTTCCATTCCAAAAATACACATACATGAGTTAATTCTGGCTTCAGTCAGACGTACCTTTCTCTGCCGGCTGCGTCATTGTGAAGAGAGAGTTTAGACTGTCGAAACGAGCCTTAAATTAACATAGTTTACAGTTGTTTACGTTAGCATTTTATTATACGATCCATACCGGAAACACAACAAGTTCTGCGCGTGTGTGTGGATCACGTCACTTCCGTCACTTGCAATTTTTACGACTGAGTTAACGACTGTAAACCTTTTATAAAATGCATACATAAATGAATAAATAAATATAATTCCATTTTTTTTTTTTTAAATTTTAATTACAAAAAACAAACAAAAAGTATGAAACGACCGCAAGACAAGTGGTTTGTTGGGGTAACAGCCCCCCCTAGGGGCATGAATGTTCATGTACTGACTACGCTACTGATTAACTACTTTAATGGAATACTTACAGTAACGAAAATAATTATAATATAATAATAAAAATTATAAAACTTATACTTAATAATAAATACATCATAATATAAACGTATATATATATACACACTCAGTGAAGCCGATTTGCAATGATTTATTTTTTACTTTTCACATTAAGACACAACTGCTTCTCTGATTAGATAGGCATAAATCATCTTATAATAGACAGGGATGACCATACAGCACATGCTTCAGTTTATGTGGGTTTTATGATTCAGAACACATAAAAAACACTATGGACATTTTCCTTTATTCATCCTCCTCTACACTAGAAGTGCAAAAAAGGAAGGTTCAACTAGAAATTTTCTAAACATAATTATTAATTTTTTGTACTTTTGTACTCTGTGATAACTGAAATGCGAGAATTTCTAGTGTTTTAGTGTTTGTACCATGTACTTGGCACTTTAGAATGGACCACATAGTATTACAGTAATTACTACTGTACGAGTTCTGCCATATTGTCCTTATAGTTAGGGCTTGATTTATGCTTTGCAGCTTTCTTACTTCCTAATTTCCCCTGATGCACCTGTATGTGTGTGTTCAGAGGTGCATAAATACTGCTTTGTCATATTTTGTAAGCTCATGGCCAGCATAAGGCTTGTAAGCATTCATTGTAGTGGCTCAGTATTATGTAACCAGCTGAAGGCATGCAGGATGTGACTTTTGATATTTCATCACAATTTAACCACAAACTATTTGGCAATGAGTCGCTATTTATCCACAGATAATTTTCAAATAATTTCAGTCTGTTGGGATCTTGTAAACAATTAATCACATCCTCAACCAGGGAGAAAGAAATAGACTTTGCACAATCACACCTTCTATTGTTTTAAAATCAAAGGATGATATACCGTCAGAAAGAGAGTGATGATGAAATGATGATACTTTAATACAGTATACAGATATTTAGTTGCGCTGCTTTTGTTCATTTTCAGTTGAAAGTAAAGTACATTCCATGTTATTTACGCATACCATTATATCTTGCAAAACATGTATTATACAACCCCAGACTTAACAGGTTATGTGCACCCCTGCATATAAACCGTATGAATTTTAGAATTGAATAAAAGCAGCATTTGTGTAACTGTCCAGAATGTTTATTTGATTTTTTCACCACAGCACAAGGCCAACCAGAAATATAACAACAAGGTAGGAAATCATGTTGATTTGTGACACTTCAAGTGCATTGAAACACTACAGAGAACCAGTCAATACCATACACAGAAGCTGCACATTTACAGCAAAGCTTTTTTACATGTTGGACAAAAATCAAAGATTTGGGAAAGAATAACAATTAATCAAATATCAAAATAATGTCTGTACATAACGTGCTTACACACACCCCTGTTGAGTCATTTTAGAAGTGACAAAGTGGAAAATAAAACATGCAGTTTGAGAAAACAGAAGGGTCACATTGAATGAATGAATGATACTGTATGTACCAAATGTGTCGACTCCTAACGTGGTTTCGCTTTAAGTGCCGCATCGACTTCTTCTTCCGTCAACAGCGTGTGCCACTGGGCCACTGGGCGTCTGGGATTGGCAAGCATGTCTGACCAGTGACGCAGGCCGACTCCCGTGGCTCCGTAACCCATGAAGGTGCCTCCGATTGGGTCGTTGCTTCCAAGTTTATCGTAATCGTACACCGTGAGGACGACCTGCACTTTCTGAAGAAAAGATCAAACAAGAACAGATATTTAAACTCAAGCATCTCCACTAAACACTTCTTACTAGTCAGTGCTGTGAAGCCGACCTGTATTTGTTCAAAGGGGACTTCAAAGCTGAAACTTTCGTTAAAGTACGGATTGAGCGTGTTTTTCTTCACCGTCGTCTTCTTCTTCTTAATGCGCTTTCCATTCTGCTGCAAAACTATCTTCACATATGGATCTAAATAATCAAAGCAAAAAGAGGAAAATAATTTGTTTCCATGTTTTCAATACTTAACAGAATGATAGTAATGAGTATCCTGGTGCTGTTACCTGATAAACCACCAACATCCATTTTCTTTAGATTTTTGGCCTCCATGATGTTCACCGTGAGTTTTCCAGCGGTGGGTACGTAACGTAAGGAAACGCAAATGTCCCCCAATTTCTCCTGCTAAAAAAAACATTTTGTGTAAACGGTTTTGAACAATCATTGGAAAATCAACAGTGACTTATGTTATAACAGGGCCTTATTTTGTCTCCAGAAGAAGTACTGTAAGTAAACCAAGGTGTGGCCAGATTCAGCCTGTATGATTATTAGCTGAGATTATGTTTAGAGTCAGGTACAGACAATGTAATCACTGATGCAGAGGCTGGTACAGTGTGTTTAAAGGTGAATCTAACACATCACAGGCTCTAAACCAATCAGAAACACAGTTCTACTTCCCTCTACCACAATGTTGAAGTCGTATTTATTTGGGATTTTAAGGTGGACTTTTTTAAACAACTTCAAAAGGACTAGAAAGTGTCCCCGACGCAATCGAACGATGTCTTGGTTCTACAAGTTCTCCCACTATTCTGTTCCCTGTCACTGCAGCTGTTTAAAACTGATTATTATAACATCCAATCAGCTGTTCCATGCAAACTCTTGACATATGCATTTGAATCATATTTCTGTATAGCATTTTTATATTTTGTTTGAGCTATGATGAAACTTGAACAGCAGCATGCAAACTAGCATTTATTGCAAATTTGGGTTTACGCAATTAAGTTCTCACTCACCAATTGTTCTCAGTAATTCAATAAAGTGAAGTTGTAATGGATACATACCTCCTCTTTCTCACCACTCTCCAGGTCTTTCCATTGTTGCATAGGCTGGCCCAAGTCAACACTGTTCATGGGAATCTTTATTTCACCAATCAGGTCATGTTTGGAGAAACGATCAAAGTCAAAAACCTGCAGCACCAAAGTCTTTCCGCCCAGCTCGGCGTATGTGATCTAGAAAAGGAGAAGGGTCGATAAACAGGTCAGTATTAGGTCATTTTTTAAAAGATACCCAATGGGAACCTGTTACAAAAATTAACACATTCTCAACAACAAACATGAACCTTATAATCAACAACAACATCTAATAAAAATCCATGATAGGAAAATAATACCTTAAAGATAAATGTCTCATTGAAAACAGGGCATAGGTTCTTGCGCTGAACCTTGGTCTCATATTTCTTCTTTTTGTCCGGCAACAGAAAGACTTTGACGTATGGGTCTGATGTGCCCCCCATGTCCATTGCAGCCAAGTCCTGAGCCTGCAGGATGCCCACTATGAGCTGCAGAGGAAGTGAAGCAGTAAGTAATAGACTGTTCTCCAGAGGGTCTGGGTCTTATATATGTTTTTTGTTGATGTTGTTTACCTGGGAATCTGTAAAGTTGTAGTCCAACGAGAACTCCAGCTTTCCCAATTTCTCCTGCTCTTTCTCCTCTTCCTCTCCCTCCTTCTTCACCTCCCCCTCCTATAAAACCATCAGTGCACTGAATATAAAAAAGGACTAAAAACACTATGTCATAATGAACAAACTAAGTTTACCTTCTCTCCAGCTTCTCCCTCCCCTTCTTTGGCCTTTCTGCGGCGACCGGCCTTCCTCTCCCTCACTTTCTTAGGCTTTTTGTTTTTGCCAAAGCATTTTTTGAAAACACAGAAAATGAAGCACGCCACCAGAGCCAGAACCAGAACCACAATGGCGCCTACGGCCCACATCGGAACTGCAACATTTACATTTCAGAATAGTAAAAAAAAAAGATATTGGTAGGAATTCACACAAGTGCAACGATCAACAGGAAGAAACTATATCAAAAAACCACTCCAGCAAGTTTTTTTTATATATAAAATATGTTGAGGTTTCATTGATTCAGACAACGGTTTTTCAGGAAATTCACTTTGATCTCTTGACATATTTCGACTGTCAACTGCCAGTCTTTTTCAGAGGTGTCTGCTGATTGCTTTGATGTTTCCTTGACTTCCACGTAATACTTCCTGCAAGTTATTTTTGTCTTCTGTTTGAAAAAGGTTTCATTTAAAAGTGACTGAAACATCGAAGCGATCAGCAGACGCCTCTGAAGAAGACTGGCAGTTGACAGTCGAAAAATGTCAGGAGATCAAAGTAAACTCCCTGAAAAACAGTTGAGGAGGCTTGAACATTAATACTTTTAAGGAGTCGCTTATCTCATGGCAGTTTGTTAAGCACATGTTTAGAGAGATAATGACCAAGTGGGAGCTGGGAGTGGCTCTGCACAACCACAACCACCAGTTGATGATTAGGTACCGTAGTTGTTGGATTTCTCACGTCATACACATGATGGAACAAACTTTTAAAGTGTATTATTGTGATATCAATGAAAAATGTCTTACTGGGCAGATGCGTTAGTTCATTCATGAACTTGTCCTTCATGTGATTGTAGTCGTGTTCTGTGTGATGTTCTGTGTGATGTTCTGTGTGATGTTCTGTGTGATGTTCTGTGTGTGCATGTTCAGGGTGAACTGAGTGAGAGTGCTCATGATGAACCGGTTCCGTCCCTTCCTCGGAGTCTGGCTCGGACGGTTCTGCGGCCCTCCGGAGTCGGGCCCCGGCGCTGAGCAGCCTCATGTGCGCTGTGTGTTTAGAAGAAGAGAGGGTTACTTCCACTGGTCTGTTTATGTTCACAGCCATGCACGCTTGGTTGTTACACCCAGTGTTATTAACACTCGTTCACATGGTGACGGTGTAATCCCTGCAGTTCATGTGTGGCAGTTCAGTGGAAGACGCACTCAGGACTTGGCTAAGCCAGATGCTCAACATGGCTGACCCTAATCCCTCTGTTACTATCTGTCATCTCCTCCATGCCCATGTTTCACCAACTGTGTTCCAAGCCATCCCTATTTCTATCCAGTCACAGCCATGGCTGAAGCCCTGGATTAAAATCTGTCTCTATGGTAGTAATCCAAAATCCCAGATTCTAAAATATGCAATAAAAACTACAAGTATTTTGGTCTCCATTTACTTGTCATTAAAGTTCTGATCCTTTAGCTTTTATAGAAATTTTAACCACGGCTTCATTTCATTCATACATTTATATATGTTTCTTTTTATTTTTCTGTGCATCTTGCACCACGAGAGTTCTCTCTTAATTTAGTTGTACCTTGTGTATAATGGCAATAAAAGCATTCTATTCTATTCTATTTGCTTTAATAAATTATAGTGTAGAGAACAATAAATCTGCATTTTTAATGAAAATATTTGTTTCATGTTTTATTATTATTATTTATAACTGTACTAGTGTGATCAATGATTTATGAAAATTAACATTGTCCAGACAGGATTCACATGAGATTCACAAAGATGAGACCAGCTTTAGATTCATTATACTCAATGCATTTTTAGAATTAATACAGAAATCATTAACAATCATTTTTTCTTTTGGCAAACATGGTTTTTCAGTTGCATCCAAGCAAATATTTGCAAATATTATTAACAAATGATCAAATCTTCCATTTCCTGTTAGTCCTACCTGTTGATGTGAGTCGTTAGAGCCTCTCTGATTTCCAGGTGCGTTGTTTGTTGCCTTTCGATAGCCCTGGTGAACCTATATCAATCCTTTTGATGCTGACCGTCACACACTCTGCAACTCTTTCCTCTGAGCTGGAACGCTGGCAAATCACTTGTGCACTGTAGTCATTTAATCCCCCCTATAGATATTAGAAGGCTGAAAAACACATCTGTTGCTTTATGCATAACTGAGGAATCATAAAATAACCCAGTAAAAGTCAGTCTTTGAGCGACTGCTGCAATGTTAACACTTGTGCACGTTGAACAGTTTTACATGTTTATGGTTTACAACGGTAGAATGATTTATTAAAACAGCAATGGTTGAGTTTATCCATTAGACTGAAGAGATTGTGGAGCTCTGCCTTAATCCCCTCAGCATATCTGCCCTGTCAGTCAATTCTCAATCCACCAACAACTCTCAGTGAGAGCATCTCCATCTTTTGGCTTAATGTTCCACTGTGCAGAAAACACACACACACACACACTGTCATGTGTTTGCAGTGCACTGCTGTATCTGGATATCGCAGGATAGTTAAAAAAAAAAAAAAAAGTGATTTACTTTTGCAAATTTGTATTTATTTCTCGTGGCCTTATAGTAATAATAATTATAGAAAAGAGGAAGCCTGCGCCAAATCAATAACAAACAATGACATAATTCAGATTAGTGGTATTTGCTTAATTACATCTGAGAAGCCAATATTTAAAGCTCCTGATGTGAGAGGCTGCCAACAGTAGACATAGGCAACTGGTGGTCCCAGAGGCCCTCAGTCTAATTTTATGCGGCCCCCAAAGTAAACGTACAAAATGACAGAAAAATACACAAAACAAACGCAAGAATAGATTAAAAAATACAAAGAATTACAAGAATGCAGGAAAAAACTGTAAAATACAAAAAAAAAAAACACAGAAAAAAAACTCCAAAAACACCACAAAACTGCAACAAAAATGAACAAAACGACAACAGTAATACACAAAATTACACAGAAAATGTTTAAAATGATAGAAAATTACAACAAAATTACACAAAGACAAGAAAAACACAAAAAATGACAACAGAAATACATACAAATTACTCAATGACAGCACAAATACGCAATATGACTCCAAAAAAACATGTATTTTACATGAAAAATACACAAAATGACTACAGAAATGCACAAAAGCCTCACAACGAGCAAAACAACAAACATACACAAAACAACAAAAAACAACCAAAATTACTATAAAAACTCAATGTTCTTTCCAGTATTAATGCTGAGATCACTCATTATTCTAAATGCTGACATGTTGATCAATGTTTTCTCCTCATTCAAAAGAATATTGTACTTTCCTATTCAATCTTTGCTCAGCTGTTTTTTAACACCATGTAATGAAGTAAAAGGAATTTTTATTTTGATATCTATTCTTGTTTTTACAGCTAACCTATAGTTAGTAAAAATGCAGTGAACTTAGTTATTGTAGTTTCCTTAAACCATAAGAGAAGTATACCATAGTTCAGAGGAAGGAAACTTTTACCACAGCAGGGCCACAAAAATGTGTTTGATCGGAGGGTCACATGATCAACATTCATGTCAGCATTTAGAATAATGACCAATCTGAGCATTAATACAGTAAAGAACAGTTTTTATAGTATGTGTGTTTTTCTGTCCCTGTGAGGCATTGCTGTAGTCTTTGTGTATTTTTCCTATAAAATATGTATTTTGGAGCCATATTCTGTATTTGTGCCGTCATTGAGTAATTGGTATGCATTTCTGTTGTCGTTTTGCTCGTTAGTACTGTGGGTGTGCAGTCATTTTTCATGTTTTAGTCTTTTGTGTACTTTGTCATTTTGTTCATTTTTGCAGTAGTTTGTGTTTTTGTTGTATTTTTCTTATCTTCTCCTGCATTTCCTGCAATATTTTAATTCTTTATATTTATGTGTTCTTGCTCTTGGTTTGTATACTTTTACTTTGGGGGCCACACAAATCTGGCCCCTGGGCCACCAGTTGCCTATGTTTGCCATATATCATCGCTCTGCAATCGTCATCAAAACATTGGAACATGTAATTTTGTCCAACAGAGCGATTTTACCACAAGCCATGTATAAGCCCTAATAGTTAAACATTAAGTGCACAATAAGCACAACCCCTCTGTTATCTTTACAGTGTTCTATAGAGCAGACATGCGAGTGCTCACACTGTATACTGTAACAGATGCTTATCTGTGAGGACACATGGTTTCACATGTATGTTCAGCCTTAATAACGAGTCAAAAATGTGTCAGCATGATCAATCTTTATTAAAAGCTCAACATTGTCAATCATTTCTGTGAGCGATTTTACAAACTTTTGAGGATACATTGGAATGTTTGTCAGTTTTGATGAAAATAACACTTATAGTTAAGGGTAGCTTTAGTACTGCATGTTTCTACTTTGAGGTATTTCAAATTCTATCCAACTGCTGGTGAATTTCATTGTAACGGACACAAATGCAGTGTAGGCGACTTGTTTACTGCTCACTGTGGTCTGTGAATATAGAGCTTCTATCAATAGACTGGTGTGACTCTTTACAGAGTGTGTTTGTCAAACAGGTATTCTCCCAGAGGACCATGGGTCTCAGACGCAGTGACACGCTTCAGACTTCCATTATAGTCGCCCAGCTTCTTGATGGTATCATGACTGTCTTTGAGGAAGTGCTCCTCGAGGAAGTCGCACAGCTACATTTAAATACATTCAAACAAAAAGGTTTCAATTAGAAGCGAGTGAAAAAACAAAATGACTTAATTTTCTACAAATCGACTCATTTGTTGTACACAAGTGTGTTTAAGACTTTCTAAAACAATGATTGTCATACTTTTTTTGGCCCAAGTTCCCAGTTTCTCCTATTTGTGAATCCAAACACCCACTTGGTCCGACTACAACATTTTGCTCAGAATACTATGAAAAAAAAACTATATATATAGATCATAATGATGGAATAAATATTTGATAACACATTTAAAATCTCATTTTGTAAATAAGTGAAATGAAACAGTATTTAGAGCTTCCTGAATAGATTTCATCATTTCTGTTCTCTCACACCTGGTGTGGGACCAACACTGACCTTTGTATTTTCAGCTCATGTTCTAATAAAGATCATTTCAATCATCATTATGATGAGCATTTTTAACTCAAAATGAACATTATGAAACCCTGTATTTTTATTTGCTAATTTTCCACTTTCTCTCTCAGGTACCCACTGTATTTCTGATTTAACCGACTTGGTGACAGTCCAATACGTAAATGTTAACATCTGATAAGGTTAATTATCTTTTACAACCGCTATACATGCTTTGTTCTTGCAACAAATTAAAAAAAGGTATTGCATTTATTTTATTTATTTAAATAGGGACAGTACATATAACATATGTAAATATGTCAGATTATAGCCATAGGCTAAAAGTAAACATTACAAAACCCCATATTTTTTATGTTATTTGCTAATTTTCCACTCTCTCAAGTACCCCCTGTAGTGCCATCGCGTACCCCCATATGAGAAACACTGATCTAAAAGAACAGGGTGGACTTACATGGGGATCAGTGTGGCTGCCGGCTCTGCGGTGCACGTCCAGCACGCTCGAGTTCAAAATTTTCTGGTAATCTAGAGAAAAAGACATGGCATCCAGACCACCTCTCCAATCCTCTCTGCTCGGTTTCTACAAACAAACAAATAAGAAAAAAAAATACTCTGCTAAAGCACCAGAACATTACCAAAATAGAAAAAATGACAGCTTTTCAATGATCCTCTGGAGCTTACAGCAATGGTCTGAAGCAAAATCCGCCCTCCTCTCATATTCTGATACTCCAGCAGCTTCTCAGCTTGTTCTCGCTCCTTCGCAGAGCGCTCCAGGAAGAAAGTGGAGAAATTTGGCAAGGCGACGTCATCTCTGTCGAAATACATGCCCTACGACAAACAATGAGAGCATACACATACCTAATATTAAAACTCTACAACTCTAAAATCCACAGGGCACTATCAAACTATGAATCCTACCAGAGACAGGTACGTGTAGGATGCATTGAGCTTTATGTTAATGAGTTTGTTCAGGTCTCCTTCGGTCTCAGCATGGAGGTTTTGTTTCACCACAGACTGCATCGCTGAAAGATACAAACAAGCACAATGTAATGACAATGTTTGAGTAGAAAAAAAAAACTCTATAAGTCTAAGTAGGTGCAGGAAAACTCCAAGTTGAGGGAAAAAGCCCTTAAATAACCAACACACATGAATAGAAAAATTAAAAATCACAAGTGAAGTAACTTCTGATTTCTTATTTTACCTATAAATGGACTAGTACAGACTTCCTCAGCAGTGATAGTTGTGGCTGCTGCAACTCACAGAATACAGGTATTTAAAGGCTTCAGGTGGGCTGTCTGTACGAAGTTAATGACACAATGAGTCAGCACAATGTGAGCGACTGAAACTCGTAAACACCATTTATCAGTTAAACTGTGAGGGCAGCAGGAAGTTTAACCATCTGACAGTTTTGTAGTACGACAATCTGAAATCTAACACCAGATTCTGAAAGATTAAAGATTCGTTTTTGTAGCTTGTTCAGTTCTTCCGTAATCAGCAGATGAATAGAGCAAGTTTTACACAAATTGCCAGTTTCAGAGCAAAAAGCTGACAAAAAAAAAAACAGGCTTTTTTTCTCTTAAACAGATCTGAGTGACTTTAAAGCATTGTTTTTTTTTGCTTTATTGAAAACTATAACATCTAAACATTGGTTCCTTCTTAAAAAAACAACAGACGATGGCAAAATTATTATTTTGCTATTTGGCTCACAGCTGAACGTTTTGCTGACTGTATTTTGTATTTTTAAGGGATTAAAAACAGTAAAAAAAATAGTTGTGAAAGGCATACAAATTAGGTTTGATTTTGGAGTATTTAGCTTTGCGTTTACTTCATACTGTGCAAATATTTATTTTATATTTCTGCAATATCTAGTCATAATTTACTATGTTGCTACTAGCCCATCTTACCTTAATTAGAGCTACTTTTCTTATATTCTTCTTCTGTTGTTTTACTTTTTTACCTTAATTGTATAATGACAATAAAGACATTCTGATTTTAGTGTATCAAGAAATTCTCCAAGTATAATGATCTTATTGATAAGGAAGTCATGGTGTGAGTTTTACATTATAAGACCAAATATAATATCCTTTTCTGAAACTGCATTTAGTTGAGGGACTTTAGCTTGTGAAAATTTACTGTTTTTTCCCAACAAAATATACATTTACTTGTTTCTAAACCAAAATCTTTGCATCAGCAGAACATTAGATGAGTAGATTCCATTCAATATCTTAAAATTTATTTCTTTCAATTTAGGGGGAATGGGGAATTTGAAATATTGGGTTAATATCTGACAGTTTAAATACAGCTAATAATTTGTTAGCACCGAACAAAAAAAAACAACAAAACAGGGAAAATGTATATATTTCATGCAAAATGCCAGTGTAAACCTGTCGATACTAGTCAGCGCTGTGCTCTGGGTCACTCACCTTGTGTGTAGAAGAAAAAGGACGACGTTAAACAGTCAGTGTTTAGTCAGAGAACCTCTAGCATGCTATGCTAGCTACTGCTATGCTCGCTTAGCAAATGCTGCTTCTTCTTCCCTTTTGTACCCTTTGTTGACGCTGAGCAGGAGACGTTAGGATACCCACCGCCCCCTGCTGGTTAAAGTTAGTCACTGTCACATCTCACTTTCTACCATTTTTTCTCTCTGACAATGTCAATTAAAGGACTTTTTTAATTAAAAAATGTTTTATTGAAGAGACTTTGTTGTTGCTAAACAGAAGAAGGGCTGAATTAAAGCACAAGTTAATCTTGTTGAAACAGTTCCTCAACAAGTTAATAAACAGTAAGTAGTGCTGTCAATAGGCTAAATATATGGTGAGATTAATTAATTATACTCTGTGATTAATTAATCTAATAAATCTTTTTCTTAATCTCACCTAAAAATTGCTGAGAATCAGCCTCAACTTGAGGTATTTTCATTTAAATTGCATTATTGTGGCAGATCAAAACATTTATGTTTAACAAAGTGGCTTTATAAAGTAATTTATTGTTTGTTTTTTAACACACTTGAACCATTTCCATTCCACATGTATGTGAGACTATAAAGGGCTGCTGACACTTTTAGCTTAGACATCAGGGAAATATTGATGAAATATTAATAATATAATATATTGTATGTATAATAGTAAATTTGTTTTGTCAATCTCTCTCTACCCATTTATCCATCAATTTATTTATCTATGTATTTATTTATTTCTCTGTGTATTTATTTATTTCTCTGTGTATTTATTTATTTATCTATGTATTTATTTATTTCTCTGTGTATTTATTTATTTCTCTGTGTATTTATTTATTTCTCTGTGTATTTATTTATTTATTTATCTATCTATGTATTTATTTATTTAACTGTGTATTTATTTATCTATCTATGTATTTATTTATCTATTTATTTATTTATTTATTTATTTATTTATTTATTTGTGTATTTATTTATTTATCTGTGTATTTATTTATTTATCTATGTATTTATTTATTTATCTGTGTATTTATTTATTTATCTGTGTATTTATTTATTTATCTATCTATGTAAATATGTTTATTATCAGTGTTTTTTAAAAAAATTTAACTAAAATGAACGTGCTCTCAGACTCCTCAGCTTCTACCGTTGTAGCCGGTGCATCAGTATTTGTGGGTATACCGGGAACGCATGCAATGGAGAAAGTTTCTGCGCTGGTTGCGGTGCAAAAAAAAAAAAAAAACGATTAACGCGATTCATTTTAGTGCGTTAATATTCCCTGTAATTAATTAATCACTATTAACGCGTTAAAGTGACACCCCTACATATAAGTTATCTGTGAAAATCAAGAAGAATTGTTTATTTTGTATCTTTTATCTTTTTTTTTAAGGAAGGTTTAACCATCGTTTACAGTTGTTAATTATTGTTTTCCAGTTGATGCAAATGTTGTTTACTTTGAATACAAACCATTCCATTTATTTTCATTGAAGCTTTTGTCCATAAAATTTAGACCGACAGTAAATTGCTATCAAACCCTGAATTTTTAAAATATATTTTCCATTTCCAAAAATATCATCTCATATCATGAGACCATTATATCTCTCGTATCATTTCCCAAAGTCACTGTATTGTCCCACCCCTACTTTTTACTGATAGCTTCACTACTTGTTCTATATTACTATTTATAAGAAAATAAATAATTTAAAAACCCAACTTCAGTTGGTAAATAATTATAAACCTGATAGATTTTACGACTTATATTAGAATAGTTAGCAGAAGTACTTTGAAGCCTTGTGTTTGTGATATTAGAGTTCATTTTTTATGATAGTGTAAATGCAAAATGATCTTACAAACAGTGCCCATATAACCATAAAAACAGACCCTTCTGCAAACATGGAATTAGCCATGAGCACTGTGCATGTGTATGTGGAATATGATTTTATTCAAATTTAGCAAGATGAGGAACATATACTGTATGTTTACGCCCTGTTTGTCTTCCCCTAGCGCTGCACAACACTCTCTTTGACTTATCAGCACTTTTATTGCAGATAAAAGCCATAAACAATAGCACACGTTCGTTCTCCCCGACATGGAGGCAATACATACTCCATGTTTCTGCATAGAAAGATAAAAAAGCAATGGGATTCCAAAAACTATTCGTACTCTGAATGTTTTGTTTGAGAATGGTGACCATATCCAAAATGCAGATTGTATAAAAAGCATTAATATACATATAAGGCTGATAGGTTCATTTGATTGACGAAGCATTTGACAATCAGCACACAGTAACCGTTAATAAGGAAGTAACAGGAGGGGCAAAGGTCTCTGTGGGCATACCAGTAAAGAAAAGAGAAGCAGTTCTTCACTTAGCTGATATGAAGGGAGCGGAGGTTAAAACAGGAGGACAAGGTTAAGGAATTAAAAGTCAACACCTCTGGAATAAAGTCAAGATTGGACTTCCTTCATCTGGTCCTGGAAGACGATTTATTAACAACTGTTGCTTTTAAAAACAAAACTGAAGCTGTTCAACTTCTGACCACAACTAAAGATCTGGACATGGTCATCGTTTGTGTGTAGTTTAGTGATTATTTACAATGTTAGAAGTTGTATCTGTTAAAAACCCCTCATATGGCTTTCTGCTGTGTGTCTGTGTGAGTCTGCTCTGGGTAAGTCTCTTTTATTTTACATGTTACTTTAATAGTGGCGCCCAAACTAAGAATATAGACTTTTTTCAGATTGTGAAATATGAATTAATTTTTCTGGCAACCGCAGCAACCTATTTTTGTTACTTCTTGTTCTTCCTGAGGGAATCAAGTGGCAAGAATGAGGAAATAGTGTTAAATAGACTGAGTGGGTAAATATGTTTATGTGTTTATTGCTATATTTGTATGACAGGAAGAAAAAGCTGTGTGCTGCTGGGCACTTCATGCTAGTGTTACAGATGGAAAAACGTATCAAAGAAAGTAGAGACAGATTATGATTTACAAATACTTGCAAATTCTGTATTTTATGATTTTAAACGATAAAGCATAAAGAAACTTAAAAAAAAAAAGCATTTAACATGCATGATTATTTAATACTGTATTCCACAAATTCTGATTTAGGGAAAAAGTTCTTAAAACAATATAAACGTCAAACATAAACTTATTTACCAAACTTAGTCATTTGTGCACTTGTTTGTTTGTTCTTTACATTTTGGTGTCTTTCTTCCATAAAGTTTATTAAAGTAGTAGATTGTATCTGAATGTCTTTGTATCTGTGCCATCTGAGGGGAAATCTACATTTTTCCCAGAAAAAAAGATCCATCGATAGGGATAAATAACACAGTGGTATTTTCTCTGTATTGTTGATCGTAAAAATAAAAAAAAAATCTTATTATAATTCTTTGAATTTATTATTTTAGATTAAAATTAAAGCTTTGTTTATTTACATATTTGGTGTTCGGCAAAAAGAAGAAAAACTAAGAACAGTATTCAACCGATTGACTAAATAAATGTATTCATTCATTAATGTATTTATAATTTAGTAGCTTTTAAGATGTATTTACTGTATGTTTATGATTTTTAAGAAAAGGGAAGTGAAGCCCCAGTAAATTTGGATTCACAATATGAGCTTTGATTTGAATGTTTCTATAGTTATATATATATATATATATATATATGTGTGTGTGTGTGCCTGTGTGTCTTTTAGGGTGCTAGCAACTCAAGCAGAGACCGACTGCGTAAGTGTGATATCCTGTTTCCGATTAAACTTTTAAAACCTCTACGAGCCAAATGTGACATTTTGTTGTTGTTTGTTTTAAATCTCTTTAGCTCCTGACAATGTTAGTAATGTGACCATAGTGACCCAGACTATGAACAGTATAACTCTGGAGTGGAACAAAGTCAACAACATTACAACATACACGTTACGATATGAAGATAACGGAGATGTCAAAGAGGACAACATCACAGCATCCAGTGCTGAGATGTCAGTGAAACATGTGGTTTCTTCTCTGAATGCTGGGAGAAGATACTGGTTCACCATCATCACTGAGTTTGAGAATCTCAGCAGCACTGGATTCAATTTTACAGCCGTGACAAGTAAGTGAACACTTTTATATCACTGATTGCTGCTAAACTGTGATAAAAATAGAATAAAATAAGCTTTAACTCAAAGGTTGCAGACAGTAGCTCACTTCATTTTCCATATTAATAAGGCTGGATCCTGTGCTGTAGGACCAGTATAGCAGCAGTGCTGAATTCTTCCTAGTTTCTGTTTAACATGGGGTTGAATGATGAAGGTATTTCCACTCAAGGTAACGGAGTGGAAAAAATAGAAATCGAACCTGCATTACAAAAAAGAAGAACAAAAACAAAAAACTATAGCGTTACTAGAAAGATAGTCTTTTCTTGCTTTATTAAGCAATCCACACTTGATATTACAGTGGGTTATTTTTTTCCTGAAACCAATGTTTAAAAGTAGACATTTTTTTTCCCACATTTGTGCCCCTAATAAAAATTTTGGCCAAATAATTCTTCAAAGCAAAATGATAACGATACAACCTAAAATATGAGCTTTCCTATTATTAGCCCCTGTACAGTACAGATTTATTGTTGTTTTCTTTTGCAGTTTATTTTGAAAAAATGGGGCTGCTTTTTCTGCACTATTAAGGTTCATTTTTGTAGTTTTCTTTTAAAGGTTGAAAATAATAGAAAACACAAATTTAACGGTGACACTCTACTTGTATTTTTTACATAAAGTCTGACATTACGCTGTCATTAGCATTAATAAGTTGTCATGAAGGCTGTCATTAGGTGTTAATCATTATCCTAACTCTACCTAACCACACTAGATCCCTCCACCTAACCCAAAAAATGCCAACATAGCTCCAAATGTGTCATAATTTAGCAAATGGCACTTATTGAAAGCCTTCATGACACCTTATTCATGATAATGACAGATAATGACAGCATATTATTATGGTATGGCTAATTATATTTCATGTATAGATTTCCATAGGATTGTAAATGTGTTTAAACTTCTAGTTAAAGCTTGTTTTAACTAAATAAAACTGGAAATTCTTTTCAGCTCCTCAAAATACGAAGAATGTGAAAGCAGTGACTCAAAATGAAAGCAGTATAACTCTGCAGTGGAACAAAGTCAACAACATTACAACATATACGTTACGATATGAAGATAACGGAGGTGTCAAAGAGGAAAACATCACAGCATCCAGTGCTGAGAAGTCAGTGAAACATGTGGTTTCTCCTCTGAATGCTGGGAGAAGATACCGGTTCACCATCATCACTGAGTTTGAGAATCTCAGCAGCACTGGATTCAATTTTACAGCCGTGACAAGTAAGTGAACACTTTTATATCACTGATTGCTGCTAAACTGTGATAAAAATAGAATAAAATAAGCTTTAACTCAAAGGTTGCAGACAGTAGCTCACTTCATTTTCCATATTAATAAGGCTGGATCCTGTGCTGTAGGACCAGTATAGCAGCAGTGCTGAATTCTTCCTCATTTCTGTTTAACATGGGGTTGAATGATGAAGGTATTTCCACTCAGTGGAGTGGACAACATGAAAGTTGCTCACAGCCATCACACACTGAGGTACATCTCAGTGGTTCCTGCTGTAATACCTAATGTGCTTTATTGCCTTTTTAAAAAATGACATTAAAAAGTTGTTCTGGGGTTTCCATGGATACGGTTGATGGTCACAGAGTGGAAAGGAAAAGGAAAAGTGCAGAAAATTGTCAATCGAACCTTTAATACAAAAATAAACTAGTGGAAACAGAAAACTGTAATTTTCCTGCTTTATTAATCAATAGACATTTGATATTTCAGTGGGTATTTTTTTCCTGAATACAATATGTTAAAAAAGTATCATAGTCAGACATATTTTTTTTCCGCATTTGTGTCTCTAATAAAAATGACTAAATACAACCAAAGAGGTGAGCTTTCTTATTAGTTCCTGTACAGATTTATTGGTGTTTTCTTTTGCAGTTTATTTTGAAAGAATGGGGCTGCTTTTTCTGCACTATTAAGGTTCATTTTTCTAGTTTTCTTTTAAAGGTTGAAAACAATAGAAAACACAAATTTAACGGTAACACTCTACTTGTATTTTATACATAAAGGCTGACATTACGCTGTCGTTATTATGACATGACACCTGTCATTAGCATTGATAAGTTGTCATGAAGGCTGTCATTAGGTGTCGTTCGCTACCCTAACTCTACCTAACCCCACTAGATCCCTCCACCTAACCCAAAAAATGCCAACATAGCTCTATAAATGTCATAATTCAGTGAAATGTGTCATAATTTAGCAAACGACACTTAATGAAAGCCTTCATGACACCTTTTTCATGCTAATGACAGATAATGTCAGCCTTATGTATAAAACTTCAAATAAAGTCTGACCAAATTTAACCTTCTATCCACACAGTGCTGCAAAAAGTACAAAGGCACTTTTAATTTTTAAATAATGAGGGTGTTTAGTTAGTCCTTGTATGTTTTATTATGGTATGGCTAATTATATTTCATGTATAGATTTCCATAGGATTGTAAATGTGTTTAAACTTCTAGTTAAAGCTTGTTTTAAATAAATAAAACTGGAAATTCTTTTCAGCTCCTCAAAATACGGAGAATGTGAGCGTGTTGACTCAAAATGAAAGCAGTATAACTCTGCAGTGGAACAAAGTCAACAACATCCTAACGTACACGTTACGATATGAAGATAACGGAGATGTCAAAGGGGACAACATCACAGCATCCAGTGCTGAGAAGTCAGTGAAACATGTGGTTTCTCCTCTGAATGCTGGGAGAAGATACAGGTTCACCATCATCACTAAGTTTGAGAAACTCAGCAGCACTGGAGTCAATTTTACAGCCGTGACAGGTAAGTGAACACTTTTATATCACTGATTGCTGCTAAACTGTGGTAAACATAAAATAAAATAAGCTTTAACTCAAAGGTTGCAGACAGTAGCTCACTTCATTTTCCATATTAATAAGGCTGGATCCTGTGCTGTAGGACCAGTATAGCAGCAGTGCTGAATTCTTCCTAATTTCTGTTTAACATGGGGTTGAATGATGAAGGTGTTTCCACTCAAGGTAACGGAGTGGAAAAAATAGAAATCGAACCTGCATTACAAAAAAGAAGAACAAAAACAAAAAACTATAGCGTTACTAGAAAGCTAGTCTTTTCTTGCTTTATTAAGCAATCCACACTTGATATTACAGTGGGTTATTTTTTTCCTGAAACCAATGTTTAAAAGTAGACATATTTTTTCCCACATTTGTGCCCCTAATAAAAATTTTGGCTGAATAATTCTTCAAAGCAAAATGATAACAATACAACCTAAAATATGAGCTTTCCTATTATTAGCCCCTGTACAGTACAGATTTATTGTTGTTTTCTTTTGCAGTTTATTTTGAAAAAATGGGGCTGCTTTTTCTGCACTATTAAGGTTCATTTTTGTAGTTTTCTTTTAAAGGTTGAAAATAATAGAAAACACAAATTTAACGGTGACACTCTACTTGTATTTTATACATAAAGTCTGACATTACGCTGTCATTAGCATTAATAAGTTGTCATGAAGGCTGTCATTAGGTGTTAATCATTATCCTAACTCTACCTAACCACACTAGATCCCTCCACCTAACCCAAAAAATGCCAACATAGCTCCAAATGTGTCATAATTTAGCAAACGGCACTTAATGAAAGCCTTCATGACACCTTATTCATGATAATGACAGATAATGACAGCATATTATTATGGTATGGCTAATTATATTTCATGTATAGATTTCCATAGGATTGCAAATGTGTTTAAACTTCTAGTTAAAGCTTGTTTTAACTAAATAAAACTGGAAATTCTTTTCAGCTCCTCAAAATACGAAGAATGTGAAAGCAGTGACTCAAAATGAAAGCAGTATAACTCTGCAGTGGAACAAAGTCAACAACATTACAACATATACGTTACGATATGAAGATAACGGAGGTGTCAAAGAGGAAAACATCACAGCATCCAGTGCTGAGAAGTCAGTGAAACATGTGGTTTCTCCTCTGAATGCTGGGAGAAGATACCGGTTCACCATCATCACTGAGTTTGAGAATCTCAGCAGCACTGGATTCAATTTTACAGCCGTGACAGGTAAGTGATGGTTCTAGGCAAGGTTGGGGTCAATTACATTTTCCATGTTCAATTAAATTATGATTACAATGACCAGTTTTTTCAAATTACAATTAAATTACAATTATTTTTATCCTCAGAAAGTCAATTACAATTATGTTCTCATTCACTTTGATAGAGTTTTTACAGCAAACATAAGAAATCACAGGAAGAATGAAGTAAAAACAATTCCAAGCATACATCTAGAGGACTCCACATCCCATAATGCAATGGGAGAAACCTTTACCACAATGTGAGAGGGTTTACAGTGGAGATCAAAACAAACTTTCAAGCGGCAATTTCAACTTTTTACATCTTCTTTTTCTTTTTTCAAAACTCTTATTATGACACATTTTTGTCACTCAATTAACGATGATTTGCACATTTGGTATAGTAATTATGTGCATTAAAACAAACAACAAAGGATGAACCAAAAAAGTCAATAACAAGAGTCGCAATAACAGTTACAGTAGGAATAACAGCAACAATAGTATTAAACAAATAGTCGAGCAGAGCAATAGATATTGGATACTAATTAAATTAAAAAAGAGGGTCACAAAAAATCAGAATGTAGACATATATGTATATATACACCCACATACTCATAGATATACTGTATGTAAGTATATATGTAAAGTAAAATTTATGAAGTCAATAAAAAAAATACAGAAAAAATGATATATTATTAAAAAAACCCAAAATGATAATTAATTAAATAAAATTTGGGATAGGTCAGATGGTAAATGGAGGTTCAATAACGTACTGTACCAGTGTGTGCAAAGTTACAAAAGATTACACTTAGATCTTATTTTTTTTTTTTTTAGCAAGAACTATACTGTCTGATAAAAAAAAATATCTCCAGCAGCTTTAAAATTTGCAATTTATGATTGTCAACAATAAAGTGAATAATTATTTCCCTTTCATCAGTTCCTCTGGCAGTGGAGTCGATCACGGTGTCTGAACGTTCTGTGAATGCCGTAACCCTGACATGGAAACACACAAACCAAGCCTGGGCCTACAATGTTCTCATCGATGAGCGTCATGAGTCGGTTTCTACAGACACCTCCTCTGAAACGGTGTCACATAGTGTCAAAGGTCTTCAGCCTGGAACCAAGTACACAATCAACGTGATCACCACGTTCTCTGGATTCAATAGCTCGCCTTCCCCAGTCGTCACGGTGACAGGTACAAAACGCCATCATCACAGTTTTATTTCAAAGCAATAAAGTCTCAGTTTTGCATGAATCCAACTTGTTTTAATCCCCCTCAGCCATTGACTGCAGTCGGGTAAACTGGCACATTAACTCCACGTCAATCCAAGGAACGGTGGAAGGCTTGTTCACAAGTGCAACTGCCACTAATAGCACAGTAACTCACAACAGTACACAGATTAGAATCGTGTCCTTCACTGACCTCTACCCAGGTGCAAGCTATGAGATCACTTTGGAGTATCTGGATCGTAATATATCGGACACAGCTTTAACTCAGTGCAACCACAGCCTACTCCTCCGTAAGTACATCCGTCTGAGTCTCGTGTGTTAAAGAGATCCTCTACGGTTTTTACAAAAGTGGCCTAAAACCTTTGAAATGTACTTATTAGAAGATCTATGCAGAACAAAACACATTATTTTGCACCATATTCGTGTTCCTCCATTTTGAAAATGTGATTGATGATGTCACACGGCCCCACTGCCTGTAAACATCCCATTGTTTCCTATTCGAGTGAAACATTCACACTGCTTTTTAGAACATTTAGCTAGCACTTTAGATCATTTAGCAGCATTTTAGAACATTTAGCTAGCACTTTAGATCATTTAGCAGCATTTTAGAACATTTAACTAGCATTTAGCAGCTTTTCTAGTCAAAATAACAAAGGACCCCCTCCCAAAAGGATGTCAATTCTCAAGGTTGGAACGTCTTCAACAGTCTGATTATTCGCTTAACTTCAACCTTCAAAGCATTAGCCGTGCACTGTTTAAGGGAGAGTAAAGGCCTCTTAGGAGAGCTCTTCTCAGCTTCATTGTCTACTACCAAACCACAGGGTTAGAACTGTCGCCCTCTGCGGTCACAGATGTTTTTTCGGGTCACAGCTGTTTTCATTCTCTTTCGGTAAACAAAAGAGGTTAACATCAACATATTTTAATTTTCCTGATTATTTAGGGCAAACAAAAGCAGCACAAGTTGTAATTTTGACTGAAAAAGCTACTAAATGATCTAAAATGCTAACTAAATGACCTAAAAAAACTGCTAATTGATCTAAAAAAAACTGCTAAATGACCTAAAAAGCTACTAAATGATCTAAAAATCAGGCTGAATGTTTCACTCCAATAGAAAACAATGGGAAGTTTACAGGCAGTGGGGCCGTGTGACATCATCAATCACGTGATTTCAAGATGGCAAAACAGGCTCTAAAACTGTAAATTAGTCCTATTTTTTTAAAAGTTAATAAAATGAATATGGTGCAAAATAATGAATTTTGTTAGGCATAGATCTTTGAACAAGAACATTACAAATATTTTAAGAAGCCAAACTTGATCAAACAGTGGATCCCTTTAATGTTTGTCTCGTAAAATCTAAACCAGTGATTTTCAACCAATTCTGCAGTGGTTTATGGTCTCGCTGTAAAACTACTAGTTCAAATAGTCCAGACATTTTTTTAGTTTTTATTTATTTGGTTTTTTTTTTACACTACAAGATAAAATGTGGATAATGTATTCTTTAAAAGTGAAATTGGTGTGTTGAACTCTATTGACATGAACGAGATTGTAGTATTTTCTGCTCAAGATCCAATTATTGTTTTCCTCAGCCCCTTCGTCCATTGTGAATGCTCACTGCGACTACTGGGGATCAGGTTACTCTATCCGAGTTGTCTGGGATGCACCTTATGGTTTGTGGACTCACGTGGAAGTGAACGTGACGGGGGAAAACGTCCTCGTTTCTGAGAATGATAAACGCCATACCATCATTAATGGATTTCAGCCGGCCCAAACATATGGAGTGTCTGTCAGTTTACGTTACGAGGAGAGGATGAGCGAGAGGGCCTTTGTGTTTGACTGCTCGACCGATCCCAGAGGTGAGAACCAGCGGTTGAAGCACTTTTAATTGATTATAACAGATTTAAAAGTGATCAATCCACATTTGCTTGATGGTTTAATTTTTTTTGAAGGAGTCATCGCAGGTTCAGTGATGGCGGTGCTGATATTTATTATCCTGGTCTGTGCTGCTGCCTTCATATTTCTGAAAAAGCCAAACCTCATGAGGTCAGTAGGTTACAGTACAGTAAGATATATTTCCACAGTGTGAGTACACCAGTTTAACTCATGATTTTTCTCTCAAGCAGGAAAAATCCATTTATTGGCGATTCCAAACTATCTCAGAAAAAGGACAAGTGAGTATGATTCATCGTCATCTGTATATATATTTTATATTCTATAATATTCTTTTAATTTAGAAATGTTAACATACATGTACAGTCACTGACATTTCCATTTTTATTTATATTTTATACATATATTCATTTAAACACAAAATAACCCTCCCATTCAGCTACAAATATAAATATTAAAAAATGAGGACTCTCACCAGTGATTGAATTCAATTGAATTCAACTTTATTTATATAGTGCAAATTACAATAGTCATCTCGTAGAGCCTATCTAAATATACAATTCTTAAGAAAAAAGCCAACAGTTCCCCATGAACATGTATCAGCTACAGTGGGGAGAAAAAAACTCAAATTTAACGGGAATAAATCTCCAGCAGAACCAGATAGAGCAAATAGATCAAACAAAAGACAAAACGTAAAATAAATGCATATTAATAAAATTAAAATAAATCATTTCATACCCAGAGTCATCATTGCTTTCACCAAGGAAAAAAAAATGAATAGATAAGTTATAATAAAGACATAAAATGGAAAATATACTGCTAGGTTAATCATCAAATTTCTTATATTAAAGGTGAAGCATGTTTTAAAGCAGACGTAGACAACTTTTATCAATTTTGTGCATTTCTGTCATCCTTTTGTGTGTTTTTCCTGTAAAATACATGTTTTTTGGAATTGTATTGTGTATTTGTGCTGCCATTTTGCATTTTTTGGAGTAATTTTTATGTATTTCTGTTGTCGTTTTGCTTGTTTGTTAGTACTGTGGGTTTGTGGAGTAATTTTTTTAATGTTTTTCTTGTCTTTTTGTGTACTTTTGTGTGTTTTTGGAGTATTTTCTGTGTTTTTCTCTTGTCTTTTACTGTATTTTCCTGCAATGTTGTAATTATACTCTGTGTTTTTTAATGTATTCTTGCTTTTGTTTTGTGTATTTTTCTGTCATTTTGTACATTTACTATGGGGGCCACATAAAATTAGACAGAGGGCCACATATGGCTCCCGGGCCGCCAGTTGCCTATGTCTGTTTTAAAGGGACAAACTGCTGCAGCTCACTCAAAAATGACAAATTCCTAATTTCAACTATTTATGTATCTAAAGTTACCAGTCATGATGCTTATGAGAATATGAAATCTATCATTGGCAGCGATTGTTTTGCTTTTTTTTTTAAAGAGCTATACCCATCACAAAGTTTCCAGATCACTTCGCTCTCATGAGTCTGGATGAGGACAGAGGCTTCGGAGAGGAATATGAGGTGAGTGGAACACTTGATTGTTTTTGATTCTTCTTCTTCCTCGTCCACTTCTTCCTATTTTATGACCCATTATGTCTTCACTTGTTTCATTTAATTATCTGTCGTAAACACTGTAACACTTCCACATAGAATCTGAGTCCTGTAGGCACTGAACAGACACAAAGGGTTGCAACGTTACCAGAGAACAAAGACAAGAACCGCTTCAGTAATGTTCTGCCCTGTGAGTTAATCCACACTTCCTATTCCTACACAAATATGTTGTTATAATGTGATGCAGTATTGTTTAACTCAATTTTGTCCATTTTGAGTCGCTTTAGTCTATTTTGTCATTATGAGCATTTCTATTGCCATTTTTTCCGTATTCTTCGGTGATTTTGTGCGTTTTTGTTGTCATTTTACATATTTTTCTGTCTTTGTGTGTGTTTGTGGTCATTCCGTGTGTTTTGGCAGTCATTTTGTGTATTTTTGTTGTAATTTTCTGTATTTTTCTATCATTTTGTGTATTTTTGTTGTAATTTTCTGTATTTTTCTATCATTTTGTGTATTTTTGTTGTAATTTTCTGTATTTTTCTGTCATTTTGTGTATTTTTGTTGTAATTTTCTGTATTTTTCTATCATTTTGTGTATTTTTGTTGTAATTTTCTGTATTTTTCTATCATTTTGTGTATTTTTGTTGTAATTTTCTGTATTTTTCTATCATTTTGTGTATTTTTGCTTTAATTTTCTGAATTTACTTTTTTCTTCATATCATAGACGACTGGAATCGTGTGAAGCTGAATACATTCACATCAAACGAGGGGTCCGACTACATCAATGCCAGTTACATGCCAGTGGGTATTATTTACTGTTGATAACCTATGATTGCATTTATTAAACCAATCAAAACAAACCCTGACATTGATCTTGTAAGAAAGGATCGATCTGATTTATGGTCATGTAGTTTCTCCTGCAAATGTGTTTTAGGGTTACAACAGCAACAGAGAGTTCATTGCCACTCAGGGTCCTCTTCCATCAACCGTCAACGATTTCTGGAGAATGATCTGGGAACAAAGAGTGAAAGGCATCGTCATGGTAACCAACTGCAACGAGAGAGGAAAGGTACGTTTCCTGCAAACCAGGAAGGATTTACTGCCTCTCAGTCACGTGTGTTTATTTATTTATCAGCAACAAAAACGATGAATGACTTTGATCATTCTTCTTATTCCATATATACTGTACTCATAATAATGTTTCCTTTCCCCAGATAAAGTGTGAGAAGTATTGGCCTGACAGGAACCAGTCTCTGCTGTACGGAGAGCAGCTGGTCACCCACAGATATGAGCAACAGGACATTAACTGGACTTTACGGGAATTCAGCCTTAAACACGTATAAATCTTTTGTTTGTTTTTTAAATTTGGACCATCTACAGCATAAGGGTCAAACTCAAGGCCCGGGGGCCAATTACGGCCCCTTAGAGCATCCATTATGGCCCGCAGGAGACAGTAAAAATCGACAGAAAAAAACATTTAGAATCAATGTGTACAATGTAAATAATCAATTAATCCGATTGTAGATATTAACTTGACAATATTTGCAAAGGGCTCACATGTTTATATTCAATGGGTATATCATATATTTATATCATGTGATGGCAGTCATTCTGAAATGCAAATTGTTGATAGAATTCTTAATTTTTATGCCATTTTTCCACAAAGTTTCCCCAAAGTGGATAAAAAATCCTCCACAAAATCAAGTAAATTTAGGTGATATGTAACTTATTGCTTAGATATTGTTGGTGCCTTACATACTTTTCATATCATTTAAACGTGGAAGTGCAAAGTAGGGCATATTATTGTTGATATTTCTTGTTTTCCCACATAAAATCTGTGGCTCACTTGCAATAAAACTGGTCTGTATTTGGCCCCTGATCTATAGTTATATGCCACACACTTCACCTGAACTCTACAGCTAGAATGTGGATACTTTCTTAACTTAGATGTCCCCCACCTATTATTTGATAATTAAATATCGTGGAAACACATCCACGCGGTGACTGAACTTCTCTGTATAAATGTTGTTCTGCATAGAAAAGCACGTCGGAGGAACGCACGCTGAAACACTTCCACTTCACAGTGTGGCCTGATCACGGAGTCCCGCAGGGCACAGAAATCCTGATCCTGTTCAGAGAACTGATGAGGCAGCACATAGAAAGAGAAGCAACAGGAACACCCACTGTGGTTCACTGCAGGTAACGCACCGAAACGCACAGTGGTTCCAAAACAGGGGTACGCAATGTCACTACAGGGGGTACTTGAGAGATGAAAAAATATAGGGTTTTATAGGGCTGGGTGATATGGACCAAAACTCTTATCGTTTTCTCAAAATAACGATATACGATATTATTAATCTTGATAAGTGTAAATCATTCTGTTATGATTGTGCTTCATCGCTTGCCGTACTGGTCAACAGTGCGCATGGTCCACCTCTCGGAAGAAAAGTATCCCATGCAAGTAGTTCTACAGATACAGTCACGTTGTGAAGTTGTGAATAAACCAACTAAAGACTCACTGTGGACTCCTCGCACGTTTCTACAAGTTTATTTAAAATTACGTCTGACCATAAACACAATTTCTAGGTTAAATCTGCTGATGCAAAATGCCACACAGATGCATTTATTAACAAACAGCTGCCAGCCATTTTCAGAGCAGACAACCACATATTGCGAGGTGTTTTAGGTGATTTTCACTGATTTTTAAAGACCCACGGAATATGTTGTACTGACAATCTGAAATCTGAAAGATCAGAATAATTTTGTTTCTAGCCTGTTTCGTTCTTCCGTAATCAGCAGTTGAATAGAGGTAAGTTATACACAAATCGCCAGTTTGTGACAAAAAGCTGAGAAAAACGTCTTTTTCTGAAAAAAGCTAGTCGTGACTTTTAAACATTTTCTTTTTCTTTAATGACACAAACATTAGTTTCCTTCTATAAAACTACAAAAACAAGACTGAAACCGGGCTTTTGATGGCAACATTATTATTATTATTTTGCTATCTAGGTCAGAACTGAATGGTTCGCTTACTGTATTTTGCGTTCCTCCAAGTCTCTCCCCCGTCATTCTCCACACACGCAACTTCCTCCTTCTCCCGGATGTGCCGAGTGTCACCGCTTGCCCCGTTTTTTGACCGTTTTCTCTCACCATCACGACACTCTCAATCGTCCACTTAGTTCCACACATGCTCTGGTCGTGTGCGACTCTGCTGTGAGCTTCAGCATCAACTCTCGTAGTGCCATTTCCTATCTCGTTAACTCCTTTCCTTTTCCTCTGCCCATCATGGGTGATCTCTCATCCAAAGGTGCGCTGCTGCCACCTACATGGCTCCAGTGGTCACTACATCATGGTACAAGTTAGATATTCACAGGAGAGCTTATGAAGGTACATGTTGCAAAATGTGATGTGAGCTTGTGTATAAAAAATCTACACACACGTGAAATAAATTTAATGTCACAAATGATGGGAAAAAAATTTAGAGACTGATATTTACACATAAAATTACAGCTGCAAACTTGTAATCCAACATTTATTCACTTTTTTTTTCAATTAATTGTGTAAAAATGATCGTTTACAACTACAACTCTCCGGTTACAACTTCTCCAATCTGCCGCTACAGATGCACAAACTACTTTTCTCGTGTGAATCTGCGCTGCTTGAGTTTTGCAACACATTTTGCGAGACATCTCTAGCAAAACTGATTCGTGCTCGTAAAAAGGTTTGCAAGCTCACTGCTTTCCTACATCTCAAAAAGAAATCAACAGTATTATAAAAGATTTTTTGGCAATAATGTAAATAGATGTAGTGTTTAAATTGAGATAAAAGTGTTTCCTTGCTGCGAATGTACAAAAACTTTTTAGAAATCAATTTAATGTATTTCAATACACACAAAAAGCTGAATTACTATGAGGAAAATTTACAAAAATTAGTATCCAGTGATAGGTTTGCGCTCTGACGTAGAGTAAAAAGCTGAAGGACAGACTGATGTTTATGTGTGTATGTGTGTGTCAGTGCTGGAGTGGGGAGAACAGGCACCATCATCGCCCTGGACGTTCTGCTGCAGCAGCTGCAGAAGGAACGAGCCGTGGGAATCAATGCGTTTGTTCACAAGATGAGGCTCCATCGACCCCACATGGTGCAGACGGAGGTAAACCAGCAGCCATCGGGAGGAGAACTCACGGATAAATAAATAAACTCTGTGTCCCTTTGCAGTCGCAGTACGTGTTCCTGCACCAGTGCATCATGGACTACCTGCAGCCGACGCAGAGGAGCAACGAAGGCATATACGAGAACGTAGACACGATTTACGTCAACGCCACCGCACTAAAGGAGCTTCGTTAGTTTAGAGAGAAAAACCATCGCCTGGTCCACTGTTTGCACTCATTTCTAAAGCACTTAATGTAAAAATAAACCCAAACGTGATCTACATGCTGTATGTTTCTGTAAACTGTATCAAAAATCATGACTACATGGATTAGTTTTACTGTATTTTAATGCACACTTCACATTCATTTAACTTTCATGTTTTCATTCCTTTCACACTCCTGCTGACAAAACGCTGTTTGGATTGTTTTTTAATTGTCGATAAAGGTGAAATAAAGTTCATGTTGATAGACGATGAAACAAGTCACTGCTCCTCTTCTTCTGTGGTTATTCTGTCCCATTCGCTGTCACAGTAAGAGAAGTTACTAGCGATCACTTCCTGCCTCACCTTCAGGATCTCAGGGTTCATTTCCCCCAGTGAATACTGCTTCCCCGTCCACTGGGGGAATATTTCCCCCGCCACCGGCAGGGATGGGACAGAGAACTTTTTGGCGATGTTGTGCAGCACGCAGCACGACTTGATGATGATGGACTTTTTGTTCAAGGAGCCTTCGTGCGCGAAGCCGAGCTGCATTAAACACTCGAAGCGCCTCTTCATTTCACTGATCGCTGCCAGCATGACGTTGTGCAGCTTACCGTGGGCCGCGTTGAAACGGTACTCCCCTCTAGAGGAAGGTTCCAACACGGGAGTCAGAACGTGTTTGCTTTTGTAGTAGCTATGCCCGCCTGCAACGTAACACACCAGAGAATACACACAGCGTTAGTTAGACACATTGAAGATGCTGAGTCAACACTAGATTCAAGTATCAATTGCCTTGTTATTTATTTTCCCTCCCCAGATGCCTTCAAGAAACCAAGAATACATTTTTACTTATTTATACATATTTTTCTGCAACTACACCAAACTTACCATATTTTAACCTATTTTCATCACTTTTTCTTACCATATTTTTGCTCCTTTTAATGCATTTTTGCTACACTACTCCCATTTCTGACACTTCTCCATCAAATTTCAATGCCTTTTCGGCACATTTTTTCCACTTTCAAGATATCTTCAGCACTTATAAACCCTTTCCACCACTTTTCCACCTAATATTGCATATGTTGACCCATTATTGTCACCATATTTCATGATTATTTTTGCCAATTTGCTAGGGCTGAACAATTTTGGAAAATAATCTAATTGCGATTTCAATTTAATATGCGATTATTTTTTCAAGGGCCTCTTGTCATGTATTTTTCAATGAACACAAGCAATAAATCAATCTGTTTCATAAGATGTAAATATTAAAGCACAGATTACAACAATAAAGCAAACCAATTTGTGGATTTACCTCTTCAACATATCTAACTAACTTCATGTTTCATGAAACATGTGAACATGTGGACGACGGCACTTCTTGAACACTCTCTGAACTTAACAGGACAGTACAAGGAAAAAAAATGTAAAAAATTGCAGCCTTTGTGATTAGAAAATCACGTTTTATGTTATCGCGACATCGCAAATGCAATTCATCGTTCAGCACTACAATTCACAATTTGTCACGCCCATTATTTGCCAGTTTAAACTGTTTAAATTACATAACCCATTCAGCTTATTTTGTATTAAAATAGTAATTTTAGGAGTCGCTGCTTCTGCTACGTCTCAGAACAGCGTGAACAGCACAGTTAGATGGATTTCCTGAACCAGACCTTCCCCTAAATAAGCCACACTACAGAACTCACTCACACGTGCTGTCCCTTATAGGAGAAAAAGCCAAAAGTGGCACATATTGTGCAGCTGTTTGTTAATAAATGTGACTGTGTGGCACTTTGCGTCAACAAATTTAACCCAGAATTGTCTCTTTGGTAAGACTTTATTGAGTCGAAAATATCAAGATTTATATCGTATGTCGTCAGTTTGACGAAAAATATCAAGATTGGTCCATGCACTATTATAAATATTGCAATGTATATCCTATTGTTAAGTATTGGGATTTATTGGGATATATCGTATCATATCGTCAGATTCATGGTAATGCACACCCCTACTACAGTACTGATGGATGGATGATCTTACCAATCAGCCTGAATGATCCATGCAAACCTTCCTCCATCTCTTTCTGCTTCAGCGATGCCTCCCACATGTCCAGCTCATTTTCTCTGCCTGCACAGCATTTCTCTACACTCAGTATGTTCCCATCACAGTCACATATGATCTGACTCACTACCGATGTGAAGCCCTGGCAGTTGATGAATGACCTGAAGGCGTTGATCTCATAGGGAGAGGCTCTGATCTTAAAGTGAGCCGGGGCCAGGATCCCCAGCAGGTTGGGGATCCCACAGAAGTCCTTGGTCCTGGAGGCGACCCTGCACCTGGCGTCGTCGGTCATCGGGAACGAAATGAACTGATCCGCCATCGCTGCGATCACCTCGGACACGGTGCTCACCACCGTGGTGAGACACTCGGTTTTGTTCAGCCCTACTTTCTGCAGCGCCGTGGTGGATAAAACCCCGTGGGCGTAGTAGTTGAGGGCCACCAGGACCATGGACTCCACGGACAGGGGGGACTTGTCCGCCTGTAAGTGGCTCCGGACCGCGTCTGTGATGAAAGCGGCGCAGGGTCTGTTGAGGTGCACGAGCTCAAACAGAGCTTCATCATCGAAGGAGTCAAAGCAGCTCCTGGGACCAGAACCAGGACCAGAACCAGAACCAGAACCAGAGTCTTCCTCACACCGCAGCAGCTCGTCCTGCACCGCCAGCCATAGAGGAAGAGGGAAGGCCATCAGTGTTTCTGTGGCTTCACCCACTAACTAACAGCTAACTATTTAGTGAATACACTCACAAACACTACTAACTGATGATAAATACATCAAAAAAAACAAAGCGGAACACATTCTTCTTCTCTGCACTAGCGAGGCTACGTAGACGCTGTTATTGTGATGCTGCCCCCTGCTGGTTCACAATATAATACACTTGTAACAAACTGCTGTTTGCAAATCCATCTTGGTTCCCAAAGTGGGGTACGGGTACCCCCAGGGGTACGCAAATTATCACAGGGGGTACATGAATAAAAAAAAAACAAAAATTGGAAACTAGAATATATACATGCATTGCCACAAATTAGCCGATGTAAGACCGTACCCATGGTTACAGATTATTATTCTTTTTTTAAGTATTATATGTTGTTCCTCAACAGGATAGGTTAAATTCAGAAACAAATTTCACTGTAGGGCTTCATTGTATATGACATTACATCAGTGGTTCCCAACCTTTTTGAGTCGTGACCTCATTTTAATATCACACATTTTTGGCGTCTCAATAGACTTTTATTTTCTTTCCAGAATGAGCTTTTGATAATGTTTGTTGTTGCAAGGATTAATGCACAGAGATGGGCCAGCTCAGATATTTTTAAACAGCGATTTCTTTTAACTAGGTTTATATTTGAGAAAGTGAAAGTACAGTTGTTTAAATTAGTTTTGTGTGTGGTGTTATAATTTTAAAAATAATAATAAAAAAAACATTTTAAAATACATTGACAGACTTTTTATTATTATTATAAATTATTAGACATTCCAGGCGACCCCAAGGTTGAAAAATGCTGCATGACATTATTATGATTTTTGAAGTGTGCAGCGGTAGGGAGTACATAGCTGCAGGTTAAATGTCTGAAGGGGTACGGAACTGTGAAAAGTTTGGTAACCACTACACTATAATAAAGATATTGGTCCTCCATGAAGTTTTTGGCCTATTAGGGCTCGAGCACCGAAGGCGGTGCAAAGGCCCTATTGTTCCCGAACAGATTCTTCTCCTTAATATTATAATTATTATTCTTTTTCTGACACTTTACTTGGATTTTTGAGGCTCTTCCCAAAGGTGAAATTTCATGAAATTTGGCAGAAGTGTATAGTTTGGTGAAAAATTTAACACATAATTGAATTATGCAATTTCTGGACTGGTTTATATTTATATTTGCATAATTTTGTGTTTTTACTTTATTTGTTTTGCACTTTCTATTTATGCATTTATTTATTTATTTTTTAACTATTTGCATAATTTTGTGTTTTTACTTTATTTGTTTTGCACTTTCTATTTATGCATTTATTTATTTATTTTTTAACTATTTGCATAGTTTTCTTATGCAATGACAATAAAGACTTCTATCTATCTTTAAAAAAATAAAAACACAAAAATGACTCCTAACGCAACAAAATAAATCCACTAAAGGACTCCAAAGAGCAGACGTAGAAATACTCAAAACAACAACAGAAATACACAAAAATGATTCCAAAAACATACAAAACAAAAAAAGATGGACAACAGTGAAAGAGAAAAACATACAAAACGCTGACATGAATGCTGATAATGTACCCTCATATTGGACAATCCCATTTTTGCAGCCCCTACTGTGATAAAAGTGTCCCATCTCTGTTATACTGCATGGATAAAATGCAATGCAACACGTTATTGTAAATAAGTTTTATTTAGAGGATTTAAAATGGTTTGAACATTCTTATTGTTCGATGCTTACAAATAAAATCAGATATACATTCAGAGATCATCAACTTACCACAGATAAAATGACATCACATTATCATCTATACCGTCTAATCAAATGAGATCAGAATTGACAGGATAAAGTGCAATTAAATCAGAATACATGTGAATTTGTGAGCGTAACTAAATTTGATCAGTTGTGCTAACCATGGGATGATTAAGCATTTATAAAAGTACATTTGATGAAATAATATGAGATCGAGCAAATTAAATTACATTCTGATGAGTGATGATTCAATAACCACACATAGAACTCCTATAAAAAACAAATTACAGAAATAATTCACGAAGTATTCAAATATAACACCATGATCCATCATTTAAAAATACAAGATACACCTTTGAGTTGCCATGACATTTCACCTAGTTGATAACTTGCAAAAAAAAAAAAAAACAAACGTCAGTGTGACTGCGGCGCATCGTCATGATTTAAAAATAACCTTCTGCTGACTTCGCTGATGGAGACATCCTTCAGGCGTGGAACTCCTCCCACACAGCGATGTTCTGTCACCTGATTTCGTGCATACACGTCTATGACAGAGAAAATGAACATGGCTATAACTGATGATTGCAGTGTAAGGTGGAAACAGCGTCATTGGACAGTGGTCGAACCTGTGACGTTGTCCACTGAGTCGAGTGTCGCAGTGTTATTCATGTTCACTCCAAACAGCAGCAGCAAAGTGAGTGTCAACGCCACCAGCAGATAGGTCGGAACAGCAAGAGCCCAATACCTGCACAGGAAGAGTTGATTTCAACCAATCACAACTATTTCACTAATTACAGAGAGTCTACTTACTTCTGAGGCCAATAAGTAAGTCCTATCGAATGGAGCCACTCCTCTGGAATAAAGGCCCAAAAACAGTAAAGAACTGAAAACAAGAACGTTAAATATATTATTTCATTTAATACAAGAAAGTTTATTTAAAATATCAAATCTTCTTTATAAATAATGCAAACACCATCAAAACCTCTACTTATCATATTCTATTTCTGGCAGTTAAAAAAAAATGATTTAGTTCGTAGTGTATGACGGCGTATTAGGACCACATTAAATAAAAAAGAAATATGAGCAATACAAGATTGAAATTGTAATATTTTGAGGAAAAAAGGCATAAAGTAATTACATTAAAGTCATAATAGTTTTAAGCAAGGCAAGGCAAATTTATTTGTATAGTGCATTTCATACACAAGGCAATTCAATGTGCTTTACATGATAAAACATTCAACTGTTTAAAATCAATAAGAAGATTTAAAATCATCAGTAAAATCAATTAAAATCATCAACAAACACATGACATCAACAACATGACCAAAAATCTCCCTCTCAATCATATGCAGTAGAGAAAAAAAGTGATTAGATTAGATTAGATTAAAGTCGTAATATTAAGATGTTATTAAGATACAACTTTATTCTCATAAAATTACAACTTTATTCTTGAAATATTACGAATATAATCCCGGAGTGCCAAGATGTTTTATTCTATTTTAATGTGGCCCTAATATGATGCCGTAAATGAGTAATTGTATCATTGAGACAGTTATCTGTATATATTATAGCCTCACACACTTTCTCTACAGATTGCTTGAAAATCAAACTGTGAGCCGTGACGACAGTGATAGAGACACGAGCTGTAACTTTCTCCTTCTTAACCAGGATAAAACCAAAGTGATTTTATTTGGTCCAAAACACCTCAGAGAGAAATTATCAGAGCAAATAGTGTCTCTGGATGGCATTACTCTGTCACCCAGCACCACAGTAAAAAAGTCAGACGTTATCTTTGATACTGACTTATCTTTAAACTCTCATATTAAACAAATCACAAGGACAGCATTCTTCCACCGCCATAATATCTCTAAAATCAGGAATATCTTGACCCAGAGTGATGCTGAAAAACTAATCCATGCATTTGTTACATCGAGACTAGATTATTGTAACTCTCTACTGTCAGGATGTCCTTGTAACTCACTAAAAAGTCTCCAGTTAATTCAGAATGCTGCAGCTTCATTACTAACAGGTACTAACAGGAGAGAGTATATTTCTCCAGTATTGGCTTCCTGTAAAATCTAGAGTAGAGTTTGAAATCCTCCTGTTAGCATACAAAGCTCTACATGATCAAGCTCCTGTGTATCTTAGAGACCTGTTAGTGCCTTATCGTCCGCGCAGATCACCCCGCTCTCAGTTTACTGGTCTTCTGGAAGTTCCTAAATTGTCCATATGTAGAACAGGAGGCAGAGCATTCAGCTACCAGGCTCCTCCCCTTTGGAATCAGCTCCCAGTCTTAGTACGGGAGGCTGCTACCCTCTCCACCTTTCAAAGTAAACTCAAAACCTACTTATCTGCTAAAGCGTATACTGTATAATAGCATTAACCTAACCACTAGGAAACAAGCCCTAAACCTAAGGAACTAAAAACAAAGATTATATAGAAGAACACCAACACAATCCACCATCTATATCATGTTTTTCTGCAGTTAGTGCCTTCTCCTCGTCCTTCTCTGTCTGTTCTGTTTCAGGTTCTTGAAGCTGATGATGGCAGTTCCTGATCCGTGGTTCACGGCTCAACTAGTCTGGAACACTCGGATGTTCTATCTCTCTGTCCTGTTCTGTTCTTCCTCCTGTCCACTAACCCAACCAGTCGAGGCAGATGGCTACCACCTCTGAACCTGGTTCTAACGGAGATTTCTTCCTGTTAAAAAGAAAAACTGTTAGAAGGGATTTTTTCTTCCCACTGTCGCTTATGCTTGTTCATGTGGATTTGTTGATGTTTTTTTTTCTTTTCTTTTTGTTACAATTTTTATATTTTGATAGCGCTTTGAGATGAAATTAGTTGTAATTGGCACTATCTAAATAAAGTTGAAATGAATTGAATTGATACAATTCTGTTTCATTTCTACAGCTAAGGCATTAACTTTATTATTATTATTATTAATAATAATAATAAATCAATTTCATATAGCGCTTTTTTGGACACTCAAAGTCGCTTTACATGACTAACAAGGCATTATTCTTTCATTCCACACTTAGTGGTGGTAAACTACTATTGTAGCCACAGCAACTTTGAATTAATCTTTCTTTTTAGTGGATCAGACCACAAGGGCTAGATTTTCCACCTCGATTTTTCCTCTAAACACTTCCACAAAAACTGGATTTTCCTTAGCAAGACTATCCCAATCGTCTAGGAGTCATAATTGAGCTATAATTAAAATTGCACATGTAATAAAATAGTATTGCAATGATAACAAGGGGGATTCAATGAATGACACACACTCTGGGAGAAAATAGAAAATATTTGACCTACAGAAAGCAAACTGAGATCCAAGAAAGAGGACGAAGCCGTAAATTGCTCTTTCAGGATGACGAGATGGAGAAGATTCCACCATGATCTGAAACAAAAACCGACACCGGAAACACAAAACATGTCAGACCACGAATTTATAACAAATTTTCAGATCTATAAAATATAAACTCACACTTACTAGATTTGTTAACCCACAAAAACATAATCTATAATTCTTCTTTAAAACGCCCCAAAGCCGCTTTGCACTAAAAACCGGAAGTAAACACAAAGCTCTGCTGACTGTCGGACATGACGTCTAAAACGAGAGCTGATTACGAAGGTTCCGTTTGTAAAATAAATCAGAAAATAAATGTCTTTTTTGGATGGTACTAGGCTTTATACTATCAAATTAAAAAAAATTGATCCAATACATTTTTTCATGATATTATGTAATAATTTATCGTTGTTATTGTTATTTTTAGATGGTGGTAGTGTTCTTTCGACGGACATATTTTACAGATGCACGTTTGGGAGCTATTACAGCATGGCATTGGACTGCTACATGGAAAACAACGTTTTTATCTTTACTTCGTTGACATTACGGGAGTAAATCCTTTAGAATAGACTATTATCACAGCCAATTATTATTATTTTTTTTCCTGTGGAAACATTTGTTAGTGACACTCTTCGTCGTACTTCAATTCATTGTACTTTTTTTTTTAATGTTAGTTACTTGTGTTCAGACAAACTCTTCAGTAATGTCTAAAGTGAAGGGAAATAAACGCTACTTTAAGGCTAAGTTTAGTAAGTCCTCCGCCACAGACACAAACAGCACAGCGACGACGAAGAAGAAAAAGCAGCACATGAAGAAGAAGTTCAAGAATAAACAAATGCTTCCAGAAAAGAGAAAAGCTCCACAAAGTGGTCCACCAACAGATCCACAGCAGCTGTCTGCCAACTGGAAAATATTACAAGAGGTCTGTAAGAAAGGGTTGATTATTGATCAAATTATTACTGAACGATGATCTTCTTATGCTCGGATTTTAAGAACCATCCTGACATTAATTATTGCATTTGTTTTTACTATAAAATATTTTCATATCAGACTCACTATACAACATGTATTTCTTGTGAACGTATTTCAAGTTTCTCACTATACAGAGGAACAAAAAAAAGACGTCATATCACGTTTATATAGAGGTGTGCATTGCCATGAATCTGACGATACAATATATCTCGATACTAAACAATACGATATACATCGTTCGATGTGGTCCACTGATACCTAGTGACTGGGCATTTATGTGCTATGCATATGTTAGCGTAAATAAATGTTTTTTTAATGAAAAAAAAAACCTGACTTAAAAAATGGTTTGAACATTTTTTGGATAGATACGATAATCGCACGGTGAAATATTGCAGAATAAATGTCTTCTTACACACTGTATCATATATCATATGAGTGCCATCAGTTTTGTCCAGCATCTCTGTGAATCTTTCCTATTCTAATACAAATTCTGCACAAAGTGTATATTTGTTTCTGGCGTGATGTTTGCATGCAACTGTCCTTGTTTTATCCTCAACCTAATAGATAATATTTTATGCAAAACTTAAAGGATTTGGTGAATAATCTTAAAATGAAACAGTTGCATCATGACGTCAAAGTTTCTGGTTTGACACTAAAGCGTTTGTGAACCAAATAACTATAGAACCAGTTTAAAGAAAGTAGCATTTTCTATATTTTGCACGATCTAACTGAGAGTTCTCCACAGATCCTGAAGGCCAGTCAGCCTCAGAAGAAGCAAACGGTCGACCCGAAGCATCAGAACGGTGTGGTGGAGAAAAAAGCGGATCAGACTATTCCTAAGGACAACGTTGGCCGCATTAAAAAAGACAGTGAGAAAAAAATACAGCAAACTGTTTCCCAGGAGACTCCGAAGAACTCGGAGACATCAGCTGCTCCAGAGGCGAGAACGTTTTCAGCTCCAAAGAGAAAGCAGGAGGGAGAGAAGTCACTTCAATTAATCGCAGCAAAGAAGAAGAAGAAGAAGACGCTGTCGGTTTCTGAGGAGACAAAACCTACAGAGTCAGTGTTCAGCGCTCTGAGTTCTGCATTTTTATAGCGTATATCAGTGTTTCTCAAATGGGGGTACGTGTACCCCTTGAGGTACGCAATGGCACTACAGGGGGTAAAAAATGAAAGCATTACACATATGGGTTTTATGTTTAATTAGTTAAAAATGATAATAAATGTCACCAGAAACTCACAAAACGACAACAAAAACTCACAAAATAAGAGAAAAATATACTGAACAATAAAAAGAACAGACAAACGACAACAAAATACACAAAATGACACCAAACACACACACACACGCACACACTAAGAGATAAAAATACTATTACCAGCAACACACACTAAACGAGAGAAAAATACACAAGATCACTACAAAATACACAAGATCACTACAAAATACACAAAAATAACAGCGAAACGCACAAAACGACATAAATAACCAAACGACACCAAAAACACACAAACTGATGATAGAAATGATCTTGATTAGAACATGAACTAGAAATACAATGGTTAAATGATAAAAACTATAGAAATAAATCACTAAATAAAGTTTCATTCCACTTATTTACAAAATGAGATTATTTAAAATGTGCGTTATCACTCATTTATTTTATAATTACGATCTAGAGTTGTTTTTTCACAGAATTCTGAGTAAAACGTTGTAGTTGGACAAAGAAGTTTGAGAACCACTGGTTATGTATGAATGAAATGTGACTGGTTCATTATTATATTTGTTCTTCTGGGCTTGTGCAGAGAGGACCTTTGGTTTGATGATGTGGATCCTGATGACGTGGAGGCCACGGTGGGAGCAGAAGCTGCAGAAATCATGAGGAAGAAGCAAGGCCTGCCCAAGCCTAAAGACGTGGAGGGATCTCTGGTCAAAGAACGTGCTTTCGAGGGGTAAATGGTGTTATACCTCACACTAAACATGCCTAATAAATTCTTTTAACATGTTGGATTATTTTTTTACGATTCCTCGATTACCGAACTATGGTTTGAGACCTAGATTGGGACGCCAACCTGTTGTCTTTCTTTCAATCAAGTCAAATAAATGAAATGGGTAATTTTTTCATTCAAACTAAGATGATTTTGAAAATATTTCTACAGCTCATTCAGATGATTATTTTCAAATTATCAAATGACACCAAGCACAATTTTCCTCCTTGTTTGATATCATTTTATGACTGTATTGTGTGTAATAAATTATTAGTTTATCAGATATTATTTCCTATTCTATACATCTTAATTTTCTCCCTGAATATTGTTAATAACATGTGGAACTTAGCAGAATTTCCAGTCCTCAGAGGTTTGTATTTATACAACCAAAAATAAAACAAAATATAGTTCCATGTGGTTGAATCACAATAAATATTTAACTGAATTTATTTGAAATTAATTTAAAATGAACTTTTGTAAAGAACAAACAAATGGTAAACTCCAGTAACTCCTCTTGAAAGGATAAAAATAAAGTTTCACGTTTGTTGTGCAAATGACTCGCTATAACAGCTGAAAGTAAACAGTGTTTTCCAAATGTTCATCGTCAGACTGACGCGGGTGGTGGCCATCGACTGTGAGATGGTGGGGGTTGGTTTTAAAGGCGAGGACAGCATCCTGGCCCGCGTCTCCCTCGTCAACCACTTTGGGAAATGCATCTACGACAAATACGTGAAACCGACAGAGAAAGTCACGGACTACCGGACCGCCGTCAGCGGCATCCGCCCAGACGACATCAGACACGGTGAGTGGTCGTATTTCTGTGTGGCAAAGCAAACCACGATAACGAGATGAGAAATGTGTTTTTATTCCCCGGTTGTGCGACTGCAGGAGAGAACGTGCAGACGGTTCAGAAGGAGGTGGCAGATATTCTACAGGGAAGAATAGTCGTTGGACACGCGATACACAACGACTTAAAGGTAGCTTAATGGTTGACGTGTGTGAAAAATAACCCATTATTTTAATTAATTAAAGAAGTGAGCTGACGATAACCGACTCGCCTTTCAGATTTTGCTTTTGGATCATCCAAAAAAGAAGATTCGGGACACGCAGAAATATAAACCTTTCAGGAAGATTGTACAGGTAAGATCTGTATGCAAACCTCAAGTTTTCAACTCATAATTAGGGCTGGGACTTTTATTTTGAACTTTTTTAATGCATATAAAAATGCATTTGTATGTATATTATTTATTTGTTTGTTTGTTTGTTTGGTTGTACCCCTCCTGTTGATATGTGGGGGATAAGGGGTGGGAGGGGTTACGTCATTTTTAGAACAGGATTGTTTTTTCTATAAATACCTCTATAATTAGCAACAAAAAATATGTTTTGAAAAAACCCTAAAAATGTAATGAACTGCTATGTAGAATTAAATTGAAGTTTGTGCAATCGTAATATTCTTAATTCATATTACACTTTATGTTAGCACTCAGTGATGGAAAGAAATAAACAATTTTGTTGTTTTTATTTATTCACTCATTTACCAAATTCCATTTAAATTGTAAAAATGTTGCTTTTTGTGTCAAGTATTATGAGATTAATTTAGATTAATTAATTACAAAGTCTGTAATTAATTTTTCATGGAGTCCCACCTCTGCTTATAATGTGTGTTTTTTTTCTTTTCTTCTTGGTAGAGTGGTCGGCCTTCGTTGAAAGCCCTTTGTAAAGAGATCCTCCATGTGAAAGTCCAGCAGGGGGAACATTCATCTGTACGTTAACCACTGATGGTAATAATGATGTGTTTGATGCACAGAAGCTGTAAGCAGGTTTGTTTCTTCTCTAAATGTGGCAGGTCCAGGACGCCCAGGCGACCATGAGGCTGTACACGCTGGTGAAAAAACAGTGGGAGGCCGAGATTAAAGCCAGTCATAAAAACAAGGACTCCAATGAGAAACGTGAGGGAAAGGCCAAGTTTCACAAAAATAAAAGCAGAACTCTGAAAGGATCATAAATAGAAATCCTATCTGTGGGTTTGTTTCGCTGTAAAACACTCAGTGATAAATGGAGCTTTAGAATAAAGACTTTTATATATCTGAAACTGTTTTATTTTGAACTTTTTTTTGAAATTATCTCCTGTAATATCCCCCAAATTATTGTCCAAGAGCAGAAACAAATGCATAATTAATTCAGTTTGTCTTTGAAAACTACAAAAATGTCCAACTTTTTTTTGTTTTGACCATGACTTTTGTTTGTCATGATTTCCAAATGTGTTAAACTCTGACGTCTGAATTAAAGAAATGTATGAAGCTCTTTGTTGTGCATTTATTTGTTGCTCTGGAAATTATTTTAAAGTAGTTCCTGATTCAAAGGCAAAACACGTGTTGGTTTTTATGTGAAGAGCGATGGTAACAGGTAGAAATGGCAACTCAATGTGCTTTACATGATCAAAAAGTGCAACAGAAAGCATTCAACAGTTCAAAAAAAAAAAAAAATCATCAGTAAAAATCAATTAAAATCATCAACAACATGACCATAAATCTCCCTCTCAATCATATGCAGTAGAGAAAAAAAGTGTCTTTACCTTTGATTTAAAAATGTTCACGTGATGCTGACTTCAGCTCTGCTGCAGTTTGTTTCACTTCTTTGCAGCATAACAACTAAAAGCAGCATCACCATGTTTACTGTGAGCTCTGGGCTCTACTATCTTACCTGTGTCTGTAGATCTGAGAGACCTGCTGGGTTCATACCTGACTAACATGTCACTGATGTATTCTGGACCAAACCCATTCACACATTTATACACCAGCAGCAGAACTTTAAAGTCTATTCTGAGGCTGACTGGGAGCCAGTGTAAAGACTTTAAAACTGTTCTTTAGGTGGTAGAAGATGTTTTTGTGATAGATTTGATCTGACGCTGAATGTAAGATCTGAGTCAATCAGAACACCAAGGTTTTTCACTTGGTCTTTAGCTTTTAAAGATCCAGACTCAACATACTTGTTGACAGTAGTCCTCTTTTCCTTGTTACCAAAGACAAAGGTGGTCAAAAATTGTCCAATAGTTGTCAAATAAAAACGAATCAGTTGGTATTTAAAGGCAAAGGGGAGCTTTAATGGGTAAAATGTGGCAAACAATAGTGAAAAAGGGCAAAAATGTGGAACAAAATGGAGGGAAAAAAGGAAACAAATGGTATTTATTGGGCAAAGGTTATCTTATTTGGATGAAATGTGTCCAAAAAAAGGACAAAAATTGGATAAAAGTATCAAAAATTGACAAAAAATAGGAAAAAAAGAGTTAATTATTGGAAATAGGTACATTAGAAAAAAAAGGGTTAAAGTTTCCATCTTTGAAGGTTTTCTGGAGGAATAATAATTAAAATGAAGACATAAAACGCTACATGTTGGTGTCTTCTAGGTGAAGTCTGGTCTGGACAGAAAATGCCAGGCCTGATTTTTTTTGTCCCAGTCCACCCTCGTGTTTTAGCAGAAAACCAGACTTACATTGATGTAAAGAAGTAGTGGAGAAAGGACAGACTTGAATATTTTTGGGAGAGTTTAAGCCCTTGTTTGTATGGTAAAGATTTTTAATAGAAAAACTGCTGATTTCTTCAGTTTTCTTCATCCAACTCTGTCTCGCTCTCCACTTTTAATTCCTTCTATCTGCTAAACCTCAACCAAGGCTTCAACAAAGCGTTTCCATGAAGCTGCATCATCGTCTTCCTCTGTCTCCTGACCACCGCTGCTGACTCAGCAACTCCTACCCTCAAGCAAGCACACATATATATCCTCTGTTTTAATTCATAATTCAAATACAGAGGTGAAAGTAACAGATTACAAGTACTCACGTTACTGTAATTGAGTTGCTTTTATAGGTACTTGTTCTTTTTTGAGTATATTTCTAAATCAGTAATTTTACTTGTACTTAAGTATGTTTCAAAAGAGGTAAAGTCATTTGTTACATTTCTACACCCAACCGTTACTGGGTAAATTATTATTATTATTTTTGTTTTAAAATGATCAACAAACATTGTGAAACTACAAAAAAGAAGAAAAAAAACCAGACACCAATCAAATGCATCATAGGCAACCAATCAGATTAAACGTAACGCAAGGTGTAAAAACAGCATTGAATGGAGGTTGTTTTATCAGTTTTAGAGTTCATAAATGTATACTTCATTTTTAATTGAATTCATGGGTGTTATCTTTAAAAGAATTGTATGTTTCGACAAACCTTTTATATATTTATATTTATATATTTACTGTATGCAAACTAGGCAGAGGTGTTAAATTCATTTCAGTTCAGAGGTCAAATACGAAGCAGTTTATCTTGGGCTGCAGATATTAGGTGGAAAAATCATTATTGTGCTCTAGTTTGCCCTTCCACGTATAAATAAATTATAAAACATGTACGGCACTGATGATATCAAAGCAATAAGTCCCTGCAAGATCTTCACTTTCAATACCTTTGATTTTATGACCCATTTTCATGTAATTTAAGGACATTTTGTGGAATAATTTTGCAAGATTTTAGAAAAATTGAGAGTTCTTTTCATAATTTGAGATTTAAAAATGACTGCCATCATGTGATATAAGCATGGGGGAAAACGTGAACCCTGCCAATATTGTGGCGTTGCATTGAACTTTGTGTAATAATTGTGGGATATCTGAATTAGTTGGTAATTTACACAATGATTTATGGCTTTTCTAACTTGTTTTGCTTTCTGAAGCGGGCCGAATTGGATGCTCTAAAGGGCCGGATTTGGCCCCCGAGCCTTGAGTTTGACACGTGATTCAAGGGAACTGTGACAAGACTTATTACCAAAAATAAACATGGGGTGTGTGAAGGTCAATAGTACTATTTAATTGAGCTGCTGACTAGGTCATATCAGTACTCTATGATGTCTTTTCTCACAAAGAGGAATTTTCCTGTTTGTTTATGTCGCTGTAATGAAGTGATAAATCAGGTGCCACCTGTGCACCAATAAAATGTCAGCGTGATTTGCTGTTTCAAATACTGTGTGTGGAGCTGAAATAAAGCCTCGTGCCCTTGGTCTCCATCCTCTGAGCTCTAAATTAGGTCCTAGTCGACAACAGAGAAGGCTTATGTTCTACATTTGATTTTAAATGATCAACGCATCACTTTACAAACACCTTGTAGTCGACTTTTTTAGTTGTGACTGCAAAATATTGACATTGTTTAACACCGTTTAGCCTGCGATAACTAGCTCGGAGAGAATGAGGGCCTGTAACAGTGATGAATTATGTAAGCTAATGCAGCCATTTAAGTGGAAGAGCTTAACAACACACTAGTATAACTGCTGCTGGTGCTCCACAGTCTGCATCATTGGTTTAATGGTGTTTCCTGTCTACGTTCAAATATTTCCAACAGTAATTTGCAGCGTGGATGGAAAAAACTGAGATTATAGGCTCTCAAGACCTGAAGAACAGACAACGTGACGCAGGATCCATCTTCCCAGGACATATTTTTTACAACTTTAATAGTAATTAATTGATTGATATTCTCTGGAAAAATATATACAATTTTGCTTTACAGTAATTTTTTTTTTTCACATTCCCTCTTACCAAAAATCTAAAATCAAGGCAAACACAAACTAACTGGTTTTGAACTAAGAACTCTGTGTGTCAACATCATCAACAGCTTCTCTTTCATTGTCCCAGAAAACATGACCTGTTTTTACTTTCTTTATTATTATTATTATTATTATTATTATTATTATTATTATTATTATTATTATTATTAAGTTCATGTAAAGCCACATTCTACTTCTAAAATCCTTCCTTCTAAAGTCAAAATCATGGTCCGGGGGACCAAATCCGGCCCTTTGGAGCATCCAATTCGGCCCGCAGGAGAAATAAAAAATAACAAAGAAAATGTGAATTATTGTGTAAATGAAACTCAACAATATTTGCAGGTGCTCACAGTTTTCCCGGTGCTTATATCGCATAATTGCAGTAATTATTTAATGTTAAAATGTTGAAAAAAAAAATCGAAATTCCTACAAAATCTTTCAATTTTCTTCAAATTATTACATAATATTTCCCTTAATTAAATAGAAAGTGGTCACAAAATCTAGGAAATTTAAAGTGAAGATTGTTATGGGACTGATATCTGTCACTTTCTGACATATTTCGTATTTGATGTATATGTAAATGTAAACTATGGCACAATAATGTTGAATTTACTCATTTTCCCACATAAAATTTGTGGCGCTTTTGAGACCAAACTGTTCCATATTTGGCCCCTGAACTAAAATGAGTCTGACACCCCTCTATTAAAGCATCCATAACAGGTAGTTGATATAAACTCAGCTTTACAACAGAAAAGAAAAAGGTTTGACATTCTTTCTGTGTGACGTCTGCATGTTTTCTCCACGCCTGCGTGCATTTTCTTCTTCTCCTGTTGTTTTTTCTCATTCTATTTGTCTAAAATACTTCAAATAAAGTGGTACACACATATTCTGCAGTTTAGGATAAACACTCAACTGAGACTGGTATTGTACACAATGACGAACAATGCACTGTGTCATTCCTGCTGCATTTTTAATGCTTTATTACTTTTTTTTTTATTTGATATTAAAGAATACTCGAGTGTAAAGAATAAACACTTGTTTATTAATCCTCACATTTGTGTCAATGGGAACCTGCGGACTCCCTCCGTGGTGACACGTTGTCCGTGACTGGGATGATTAAAGTTGCTGTTGACATATTGTGGTACAGTCTGCGTCTACAAATACACTGAAGCATCTCTGCAAACTGATTTGTGGCTTATCCTTATAGATTCCTTTCAGAAACTCGTTTTACTCGCTGGTACCGGATGCTGAACATAAAACATGTTCCTGGCCTATAGGGTCTGCGGTGATATTTTTCATTCTGCTGTGAGTCAGTGGACACTGTTGTCAATTAACCCCAGGCAACATCGATAAAGGTTTTTCTCACTGCGTTCTGAATCCTACATTAACATTGCAGTTCTGTTCTTCTCTAATTGTCAAATGAAAACTTTCTAGAACAGCCTCAAAGGGCTTTTGCAGTGTTTTTGAACAATATGAGGTAACTTGAGTGTCCACCGGCACACAACATGTGAAATAAACCCATCCAGTCCTTTGTTTGTGGTCTGTGTAAGCTTTATAACACAGAGAAAAGTGCTCCGTTTCATATTTTCTCAGTTTGTGACATCACAAGTTGAATCGGCTGTGTTGTCGTCCGCGGGGGAGGTGGAGGAAAACAAAGCGCTTTGAAAGAGCTGGTTTATACAGGGTCATAAACCTCCCCCATGTTTTATTTTGACCAAACACCAGCATAGATATGTCATTTAGACCACAAGGAACTGTTTTAAAAGGTGAAAAATGGGTATAAAATGTCCCCTTTAACTTCCACTCATCCTTCATTTTCACGGTTTCACTTTATTTAGAGGCTAAGATATAAAGAACTTATAGGTACTGTAGGAAATGGAAAAAAACAATAATATATAATTATGTTATAAATAAAACAAATAATCAAAAATGTCAATTAACCCTTGGGTAGGCACTGCCTACCTTGCCTACCCTGACTGCACGTCACTGCTGGTCACTGCTCCCATGCTGTGATGTGCTGCCTCGCAGTGAATTCCTCTGTGTTGACTATTATATATAAAATGCTCAATCTCAGCACAAACAAACATTCAGTATTTACGCACGGTGGTGAGGACACTGTCAGCTCATTTGCTTTTAACGACTTCCTGCTCATCTGCTGACCTCACAGAGGAAAAGCAGCCAGGGATTGATCGGCGTGTGTGTTTAGTGTGGCTTGTTGTTTAAGAAACTCAACAGATATTCTCACAGATATAACACATATCCTCTATTTCCAGAGGTGAAAATAGCAGATTACAAGTATTCACATTACTGTATCTGAGTTGCTTTTATGGGTACGTTACTTGTGCTTAAGGATGTTTTAAAAGAAGTAGTCATTTGTTACATTTCTACACCCAACCATTACTGAGTAAATTATTATTTATACAGATCCCTTTGTGGAAAATACACTTTGTTCCATTTGTGCAAGATTTGGTCTCTTCCTTTTTAAGTTTATACATGAGATGTTTACTGTATGTAAGGGACCGTGCCAAGATTTATTATCAAAAATAAACTTGGGGGGTGAAAGTAACTAGGATAACACTTTACTTGAAGTTTTATACATAAATGCTGACATTATTATGACATGATACCAGTCATTAGCATGAATAATGTGTCACGAAGGCTGTCATTATGTGTCATTCGTAACCCAACCCCTAATCCTAACCCCTAACCCTTAACCCTAACCCTACATAACCCCACTAGATTCCTCCACCTAACCCAAAAAAAGCCAACATAGCTCCAAAGGTGTCACAATTTAGCGAACGATACTTAACGACAGCCTTCATGACACCTCATTCATGCTAATGACATGAAGGACAGAGTGGAATCAGCCAAAGTGTTACCGTAACTAGTAACTTTTACTTTGAGTACTTTTTACTTGTACTTGAGTACAATTTCAATTAAGTAAGAGTACTTCTACTTGAGTATTATACATCAGTATACTCTTTACACTCAGTTACTGCACTAGAACTCCTAAAAAAGAGCTTCTTCTAAGAGGAAAATGTCATGTTTAGAACCTAAAACAGTACTTTGATCTGAATCAGCGTGTGAAAACCCGTTTTCAGGTTCATTTGAGAATTTTCCACCTTGTCCTAAAATAACCGTTTTCTTCTCTTGTTTGTTTTCTGTCTGCTCTTTGCTGTTCTGAGGACATTTTGTGGTCAGATTGAAACGTTATAGCCGGAGCAGCCCTATGAGCTTCGGTTCTCCTGTTGTAATTTTTATGAGGCGATGTCTTCACTCACTGAGCTTCTCGTCAATAAGTGCATCTGCAGCTGATCATCACCGAAGAGAACATCTCGCACCATTAAGCCCTTATATGTGTCACTACTATACACAGTGGAGCTTCTAATATTAGGTTTTTGTTTATTTATTGGACATTTACAGATATGTATTTACCTGAACAAGATATTCTAAAGCAGGCTAAAGTGTTTCCATCTGAAATGGAAGATCTCAAGTTTGGCGAAGAAGGTGATGTCATCATGTGATGCAGGCTGCGGCTGCAGGGCAAATCCTTAATAAATAGTTTATTAGCCTCAGTCATTCATTGATTAAAAAGGATCATCTACCTTATAAGAAAAGCTCCCTCTCTGACACAAGATACAGTATTAATAAGAAATAAAGAGCAAAATATTTGGTAACACTTTACCTGAAATTTTAGACATAAATGGTGACATTACGCTGTCATTATTATGACATGACAACTATCATTAGCATAAATAAGGTGTCATGAAGGTGAATAATTTGGTCCCCGGACGTGTCCTAGTGTTTGTAGTTTATTCTTTTTATTATAATCATTTTTCTTCCCAGTTTATGTACATCTCACAAGAATTTTCGACCGTTCCAACCCTTTGAGTATATTCTTAATACATGTATAATAATACATGTATTAAGAATACATGTATCGTAAAAAAAATGTCAAAAATACTCCAAAATATTATTTTTAACACGTTTTGTTTTCATTTTAAATGTATTTTTTATGAAATTGTTCCCTACTCCAGAGGTAGGCAACACAAGCGGGGCCACAAAAATGTGTTTGTTGGATCAGAGAGTCACATGATCAACATTCATGTCAGCATTTAGAATAATGACCAATCTGAGCATTAATACAGGAAAGAACAAAGAGTTCATATGGTCGTTTTGTGTGTTTTTCTCTCATTCTGTGTATGTTTGTTGTTGTCTTGCTCATTGTGAGGCATATTGTGCATTTCTGTAGTCCTTTTGTGTGTTTTTCCTGTAAAATATATGTTTTTTGGAGTCGCATTATATATTTGTTCCGTCATTTTGCATTTTTTGGAGTAATTTTTCTGTATCTTTGTTGTCGTTTTGCTTGTTTGTTAGTACTGTGGGTTTGCGGAGTAATTTTTTATGTTTTTTGGGTACTCATTTTTTGTTATTTTGTTTGTTTTTTGGAGTAATTATGTGTATTTTGTTGTCTTGTTCATTTTTGTCGTAGTTTTGTGTGTTTTCTCTTGTCTATTACTGTATTTTCCTGCAATGTTGTAATTATTTGTATTTTTAATGTATTCTTGCTTTTGTTTTGTGTATTTTTCTGTCATTTTGTACAGGTACTTTGGGGGCCGCATAAAATTAGACCGAGGGCCGCATGTGGCCCTCGGGCCACCAGTTGCCTATGACTGCCTTTACTCCATGCAATCCACCTGCCTCTGACTCTGGTGCCACATGACTGCTGATGTCAGCCAGGGCTGAGAACCTGTAGACAAAATGGTGTTTGTGCGTCCATCCAGCAGAGTGAGCATGTGTCCAATGGAATAAAAAAAGAAGAGAAAAGAAAAGGGAGACTGTTGCAAATAAGTAAAATTATTTTATTTTATTCTGCTTTATTAAACCTGATGTGCAAATGAAGTTGAGCATCCTATGAGAAATTAGCCTGTGATCACCAGGGTCCTCCCACCCCTCTGTCTTCCTCTCTAATCCGCCCACATGGATCGTCTGAGCGAGAATAAAAAAAAAAAAAAAAACAGTGCAGAAGGTGACGATCCTCCAAAGGAACAGAGGGAAAGGCAAAGAGAGAGGTGTCTACTCTACAGGCTGCAAATATACATTTGGAATCTGGACTGGGGGACTCACAGGAAAAGAAAGAGCTTGAATTGTAGCTTCACCCTGCGCCTGGAAACGTAGAGAGAGAGAGAGACATTGTAACAAAGGCAGCCAGTTCTTTTTTATTCCTCTGGCAATAACAGAAAAAGGTGGCTCTGACATCGAGGAATAAAGGGCCAGTTTTTATTGTGGACTTCTGCTTCATTTCATCCGAGAGGCTCCATCCTTTCCATCACCAGCATGATGACCATAAGCTCCTCTAAGTAACATTTACCGCCATCCAAACAACGGGCTCTTCAGCGCGCAATCCTATTCCGACTTGTTCTAATCGGTGGAAGATTATTAAAAAAAAAAAAAAAAAATTCATCCCGAATGCCTGCGAGAAAGCGGATCCTCAGTGAAACCATAGAACGATCAGACAGAGAAAACTATACATTCTGATTGATCTTTGCAAAGCTTGATGTGCGTGTTTCAGCGCGCACCCGAAACGAACCAAAAGCAAGTGAGTATATGAACCGTGTCTGTGAATCTATCTGTTTGTGTGGATTTATTTCTGCGTGAAATGGGTTGAGAACATAAAAAAAAAGAAAGAAACAGGGCAGCGTCTATAACCCACATTCAACAAGTATCGTTTTGTCCTCGATTACAGCGTCAAAGCATGAATCCTCTTCCTCTTTATTGGGTTAAAACATATAATAATGATTTGGACAAACCTGAATGTGTGGAAAATGGTCAAATTTGACATTTTAAACCTCTTGGCTGATTTTTGTGAAATTCGTCTCTTCACTGTGATGATGCCTAAAAAAGTCTTTACATTCCCCATTTGCTCCAATGATGGGTGTTTCCCCATCTTCACCACATCAGAGCAGTTTCTGAGAGAAATGTGCGTGCGTTCTGTTCAAACCTCCCGTGCCTTGCACGAGTAACTGTTTTGCATTTACTTGCATCTGCCCATAATGTTGTATAGTAGCACTGGGTGAGAGTCAAGGCCCTGAAATGGAGGTCTGATAGAGGAACCATGTATAGGAGGAGGGTGCAAAGCGAACTGTCAGGTGTAGTGTTGGGGTATGGGGTAGTGGAGCGTGCAGAGGGACACTGAGATCTCATCCAGGAGTCATACATCTATAGATGATGATCTTATTCCCCATGCAGCATCATCATCATCACCACCTTTCCATTACTCCCATCATCTGCATTCCTCTGCAGCACACACACACACACACACACATATAAAGTGTGTGCTTTCATAACGCTGCTGTGGATTCACTTTCCAGCCCATGTTTCTTTTGCTTCGGCATCATCTCCAAATGGGAACTCTACCTCCTCTTCCTCCATTTGCAGTTGCACTCTCACACTCTCTCTCTCTCCCTCTCCTTGCTTTTGCCACCTCGATCCTGCATTATAAATCTACAGCTGCTACTATTTTTAGACTCAGGGTAACCCAGAAAACACCCCTTCGATTTTAACCAAAAAAGAAGAAGAAGAAGAAAGTGCCTCCCCAACAGAGACAGTGTCTCGCTGCTGTTTAAGCAAAGGGAGGATTACATCTATTTTGAGGCTGTGATTGAATTATGCATCTGTCGTGTCCATATAGGCTTGCGTTGCACTTACCACTGATCCTTGATTTCCCCTTAACTTATTCTATCTTGTACAAGCCATTCCCTTTATTTTCTACTTCCCAATTCCCTTTTCTACCTCTCCAATCCTCAACCTTCACGCTGACCTCCAGCTCGCCATTGTTGTGATTTTTTTCATCTCCTTCCCCTCCAACCTATAACATTTCTCTCTCCCGACACTTACTGGTCCACAGGTCATATTTTAAGCCCACTACTATTGTCGGTCTGTCTGGCCCCACATAGCACATCACTGCCCTGCTGGATCATAGTGGCTCTAACCAGACAGGAAGGCCAGTGTCATTAATTAGAAGAAGGCCTGGTTTAAACACCTTAAAGAGTCAGGAGGGAGGTGTGAGGGTTAAAGCAACTTGCACTGAAAGGGAATCCTCCTTGAAGCAGATTTTTAAAGCTAAATATTGAAAAGGTCCAAAAATAGAGTCCCTTCCCGACACAACACGACACACTATCCCATGGCTTGTTTTTTTCCCTTCCTTCTTCCTGCAGTATTTTGGGCTGTTTTTGATGGATTACTATTGATATTCTGTCCTCTGCCAAACCAGCAATGCCTTCTTTAAATTACAACTACATTTTTTTTTTTTTTATCACTCCTTACAATAGCCAAGCAAAGGTATCATTTGTTTTTGTTTATTCATTTCATTGAAGACGTTAAAACACGTTTATTTCTCCACCACATTGAAAAAAGAAGAAAATGTGAATGAAAGGGAGCAGAAAAAAAGTAAAACTTATAATTTCTGCCCACTCCATAAAACAATAATTACATTAAACAATTACACTTCTGTCTCTTATTTCTTCAACATATTACATTTCACAATCTTTTGGAACATATTGAGTGTTCTTGATAATTTATTGTCATCATTTAGATTGTTCCATAGTCTGATCCCCTGAACTAAAATGCTTTTTTCTCAGTTTGGGTTTTTCGAATATCTCTATTCCTCACAAGTTATATTACTTTGTCTCTTAAAGATGTTTTTTTTGGTGCAGATTTGTGGGTACGATTTTTAAATGAGCTTTGTGCATAGTTTCAATCCAAAATGTTGATACACAGTTTGATGATTTAAGCCAGGGGTGCCCAAAGTATTTTCAGTAGATTGTGCCGAGGGCCAAAACTAAACATTCACATTGCAATGCATGAAATTAAATTAAATTTAAACATTTACAGTATAGTTTGAAATTGAAGAACACTTTTCCTTAATGTATTTCATGGCATAAAACTATGAAATATCTAAAATGTCTTAGTACAATATAAATTCAACACAATGGGACACAACATACCCCGCCTATACGATCAAAACACTGCCTCAAACAATCCTCAAGAAAAATTACGTAATTGGACATCAGCTTTAGACTATTTTCCTCTTATTAATCACTACACTGTATTACATACATCTTTATATTTTAAAAAAATCAAATATGGGCAGGGGGCCAACACTAATCGCTTGCACCTAAATCATCTCCAGCTGGCTAAACCAAGATTATGAAAAAACATTGTTGAGTAGATTATTTTCCCTATAGAAGAAAGCAGCAGCTGTAGCTTCTGGAAGGAATGAATTACCCAAATGTCCCAGCCTCAGGGGTGTGTGAGTGGATTGATAAACCGCTGAAGATCTCCACATTTGGAGCTTCCTGTAGTAGATTTGGCATTACTTCCTTATTTGAATGGCTGCTTAATTGATGCCATGGGAATTGGCCACTATTGAGTTTTATTGTTTTTTAACTTTCTGATGAGAGCACCTTTGTTGTTTCCCCCTCGTCTAGTACAGTCTCTCTGTGGCACTGATTTCTAGATTAAACCTCATTGTGCTTTTTCTTCTCCATTGCTTTTTCCATTTATCCAATTATTATCGTTCCTTATTTGCTCGATGGAGCTCATACCCCCTCTGTCACTGACGTCCCCCCCCTCCTCCTCCTGGCAGAAACTGCCTGGAGGGGCAATGATATTCTAAAGAGGAAGAGGACACACACAGGGTGGTGGTGACGCCGCACTAAAAGGGGAGGTGCAGTGTTTTCTGTGTAGCTGCAGTGTTTCCTTTCCTCCTGCTGGGGTCTCCTCAACACTAGGGACTGTGAGTTTGAGGGAGAGAGATAAGGCAGAGGGAGGAGGAGATGATGGGGAGGGAGCTGGTGTGTGGGGTGGTGGGGGGGAACAGCTTGAAGCCTTGTGGATACATCCTTTGATTAGGTAGTGAGTGGGTAAAAAAAAAAAATGGCTGCGCATCAGAAACATATTCATAATGTGTGCTCACTCAGTCGCACACACACACACACTGATGGTGTTACACACTTTCCTGCTCCTGCTGCACCAAGCCCCCCCCCCTCCCTCTGGGTGCTACTTTACCATTCAGCTCAGCTATGCCTGCTTTTACATCTGTACACTTGCCTTCCTTCCTCTCTGAAACACACGCTTCTTCTTCTCACTATACTGCAGGGCATTTTGCATCCACCGACTACACCCTCACAACCAAGTTCCCCCCTGAACCACTGCAGCTTCTTTCCTCCTCTTCCCCCTCCCCATCTTGTTCCTCTACTTGTACCCTCCCCACCCCTTCTTCCTTCTCATCTCTCCCCCTCTCTGGTTGGTAAAGCTTTTTTTTTTTTTTTTTTTTTTTTTTTTTTTTTTTTTGCTTTTCCTGCCAACTGCTGCTTCTGTTCAGCATAGTCAGCACTTCTCCAAAATCCCCCCCGTCTTCCTCTCGGTCCCTCTAACCTCTCCCTCTCCTCCCCCTGGTTACTGCTGCTGGTACCTCACAGTCAATGCATCCAATAAGCTTGCACTCCCTCCCCCTCTTGCTGCAGTATTCCTGCTAATATATATTAGTGTCAGTGCAGTCTTTGTGCACACCGCTGTGTGCATGTTTCTTTTCTCCCTCAAAAGCACCCCCTTTCTTACTATTTGAGGACTCACCGTCCTCAGGGGCTTTCAACGATAGAGCCAAAATGTGTCCTTCTGCTCCTCCCATTCGTCCCTCCCTCTGTCTCTCACTGTCCTCCCCCTTTGTGTGTGCAGTGCTGATCCAAATAGCAAGGTGGCACAGGACATGGTGGCCAAAGGGGAAATGCTGCAGGAGAGGGAAAACTGTAAAAAGGAGGGGGAGAGTATTCCATCCTCCTGCACCCTCACCAACCTCTGTCTCTCTCTACTTTCTAACGCATTCTTTTTTACCATCGCTTTGCTATCTCCCCATTCCTCCTCCTTTTTTGCCTTTAGACACTCAGTCTCAGCCTCTGTGCACCCCTTTCTCCCTATTCCCCCCCTGGTCTTCCTCACTGGTTGAGACTCACTCCTAAAATGAATTGCTTCCTTGCTTCAATAATGAGCCTAAAATGCCTGTAGTGTTAAAGACGCCAAAAAAGAATGAATCTTATATGTTAAAGGTGGTAAAAATCAATCATTTTCTTTTGTAAATATAGCAAATTCCCAATTTAAAAAAAAATGAAATATATGAAAATTGAGATTCCAGGCTCAAAACAAAAGTATAGAAGCCATGTTACAAGTTTTAGTCCCTCTGTGTATAAAATAATTAACATTTCATCAACAAAGCTTCAAGTTGAGGACTTTGATTAACCTTTGGGTGCTTGATTTCCCAAAGGAACAAAGTTTCTCACTAAGATTATGAAAGTAGCTCAAAAGTTCAGAGAGAATTTGTCCAGAGAGAAGGAGATTGCCTCTGTCCATGGTGCTGAAACGTAATCTGTCCCATAACGCAAATCCCTGCTGGAAACCTCCACAAACACAAGCTAAGTGTATAGATTAGGATATTTTCCACACTCTCTGTCCCACATACTCCAGATTATCTCCTTCTTGAGTATTGTTTAGTAAAAACTCTAAATCTTTATGTTTGGAAACAACTTTGTAAGAAGAATGCAGCATTTTTCAAACTCGCTGTTCTTTTTTTTTCTATGTTGAGTAAGCAGATGTGAGGATTCTGCAGAATATGATGTAAAAGTGTGTGAATTAAGTTAGGAAGATATTTTCCAACCTGTCTACATATTATATCTATAGCACATGCCGAAGTCTTGCATATGCTTACCTGGGTCCTTTTTCTCAGTCTCGCCAAAAACTCCAAAAAGTGACGATTTTTCTTTCTTTTCTTTTTTTTTTTTTTTTTAGAAAAACACCCAAAATAAAAGCTAAAATTAAAAAAGCGCATTACAAGTGTTTCTGAAAAAAATAAAAAAATGAAAGAAAAAACTTTTCCATTCGCAAAAGTTACTCCTTCAGATGAAAAAAAAAAGTGCAGTACGTGGGAAGGCTCAAAACAACAGATGCAACTTGAAAAGAATCAGATTGAAAGACTGCAGTGTCCTGCGTTAGAGAGAAAGTCAAAGTGTGAGGAAAATGAGGAAGAGTTGAGCCAAAGTGTAGCGTACTTTGGGATGGGGGATGGAAGCATAGGAGGGATGCAAAAAGGAGAAAACGAGTGACACCGTATGCAGGGAAAGCAGGAGGAAAAGGTGAAGGATGAGATGAGGAGAAAGAGAAAGAAAATGGAGAGGAACAAGAATGTGTTGTGAAAGAAAAAAAAAAAAGAAAGAGGAAGAGATGAATCCTTGACCCCCCTCGTTCTATGAAAAGTGATTCCTTTATGCGGAATGTGAGAAAGTGTCGGAGAGAGTAGCAGGAGGCAGAGGGGGGAGGGCAGGGGAAAGGAGGAGGAGGAGGAGGAGGAGAAAGAGGAGAGTGGTGCATTTCTTTGAATAGAGAAGAAGGTTAGCACAGATACGATACATGCATGGGCCGTGTTTTAAACTGTTAATACGTGTGAATGCTGAGACGTTCATGGGAGATGGTGATGCAGCTCATGGTGAAAAGCCTGACCTTAGTGGGATAGTGAGAGAGGAAGCACATAACTGGCTTTTTACTGCAGCAGAATTCATTCACTTTTATAGAGCAGCGCACTCTCCTTTTCGATAACACACACACGCACACACACTCTCGCTCTCTTTTGTTCCATTACTAGAGATATTACACCAGCTGTTTACTGTAACTGCCCCAGTGAGGGTGCTGCATTCACTTTCCACCTCCTTTACTTCCTCTACATCTCCTCATGTCCTCATTTTCAGACAAACAAGATATATTGCTTCTTTCTCTCCTTCTTCTCTACCTCCACACGCACACGCACACGCACACACACACACACACACACACACAGGAGGAAGTGGCAGAGGGAACGCTAACGCTGACATAATTGTGCATCACATGAATCTCTGTGCGGTCGGAGGGGGCTGCAGCAGTGTGTAGCTCACGCACATAGGCTGATTGAGGAGATCTAACATTAGTACAGACACTAGACTCTAGGGAGGTAATTAACACACACACACACACACACACTGCACTAATAACATGAGATATCCCAACAGTGTCACAAGAGCATCCAAAGAAAGGCTAACGACTTTTAGGAAACACAGTCCTCAATAAAAGGGTTGCTGGTTTGAATGTGATGTGTAGCACCTAACCTATAGGTGTTAGGGCTGGGTGATATGCACCAAAACTCATATCTCAATGTTTTTTTCTCAAAATATAAATCTTGATAATTTTATTCCAAATAAAGTTTGACCAGAAAGACAATTTTGGGTTAAATTTGATGATCCAAATGCCACACAGGCACATTTATTAACAAACAGCTGCACAACATGTGCCACTTTTGGCTTTTTCTCCTCTAAGGGACAGCACGTGTGAGTGAGGCTGTAGTGTGACTTGTTTAGGGGAAGGTCTGGGTTAGGATGCACTCAGAAATCATCGAACTGAGCTTTTTAATGCTGTTCCGAGAAGTAGCAAAAGCAGTGGAAGTTTATTTGTATCAAAACAAGTGTTTTAATACAAAATAAGCTGTTAATATATATGTATATATATATTGATATACTGTAGGTAATATTGTAATTTTTTATATATCCCCAAAATATAAAACTTGATATATCGCCCAGCTCTACCTGGTGTGGCAGAGTGTTTGGTGGTGGGGAGGGGGGTTTGCTGGCTGCAGATGTAGCTTACCTCCACCAGCATGGCTATGATCATCATCATCATCATCATCATCATCATTACTATGACTCTGTGAGTTGTGTTGTTGTCAACAACCATGCAGCCCCAGAGTGCTGACTCAGTGCCACCTGTTTTCCACATTCCTGCACACGGGCACGAGCTGCCCATCACTACACCCGCACCAGCTCACGTGACACGTCCCCTCCATCATCAAAGACAGAAGTTACTCACGTGCAGCTTGTGTTCTATCTACGATATTTGTGTTTCTGTAATGTTTCATCCCCTCTGCTAACATCTCTACCCATCTTCTTCTTCTTCTTCTGCTTCTTCTTCTTCTTCTCTCCCCGCAGACTCCTCCTCCCTCCTCCTCCTCCTCCCCCCGTTGGTTTCTCTCATCCTCTCCCGCCCCCCCCGGTCCTCTATGCTCAGTTCGGTGTGTGTATCCTCTTTTAAAGGGCGCAAGGGTGGGAACAAGTCGTCCAACAAAGCATGTTACAGCGCAGACATGACTTGTCCGTCGGAAAGCGAGAAAATCGTGATAAACTGCGGGGGGGTGCGGCATGAGACGTACCGGAGCACCTTAAAGACGCTGCCCGGGACCCGCCTGTCGTGGCTCACCGAACCGGACGCCTTCAGCAACTTCGACTACGACCCCAAATTAGACGAGTTCTTCTTTGACCGCCACCCGTCGGTGTTTTCCTTCATCCTCAACTATTACCGCACGGGGAAGTTGCACTGTCCCAACGACGTCTGCGGACCGCTGTTTGAGGAGGAGCTCGCCTTCTGGGGCATCGATGAGACGGACGTGGAGGCGTGCTGCTGGATGAACTACCGGCAGCACCGGGACGCGGAGGAGGCACTGGACAGCTTCGAGACACCGGAACCGGACGCACCGGACGACGACCCGGCGCTGGGCGGCGCGGACGGGGACCTGAAAAGACTGTGTATGCAGGAGGACGCCCGGAAAGCTGGCTGGTGGAAAACCTGGCAACCCAAAATCTGGGCGCTGTTTGAGGACCCGTATTCATCCAAATACGCCAGGGTGAGTTATTAGCAATTAGAGCTGGGCGATATGGACCTAAACTCATATCTCGATATTTAATTCTTAAAATGGCCATATACGATATAAATGTACAATTCACACAGGCACTTTTATTAACAAACAGTTCCACTTTTTCTCCAATAAGGGACAGCACGTGTGAGTAGGGCTGCACAATTAATCCAATTTTAATCTTGATCTCGATTTTGGTTGCCACGATTAAATTAATCAGATCGTTGACAATATTTACATTTATAATACGGGCTATGCACTCTGCAATAATGTATTTTATCCGTTAGTCTTTGGAACATTTTAAATTCTTGGCTAAATTGTTATTATTATTATTATTATTATTATTATTATTATTAGCACTGTAAACTGTACACGTTTGTTTAAAAATAGTGTAATAAAAAGCACAGATTTTTTTCCTAACGTGATTTATAATTGTGATTACAATATTAATAAAAAAAAAATAATGTTGATTAACATTTTGACCATAATCGTGCAGCCCTACGCTCTGTAGTGCGGGTGTTTAGGGAAGGGTCTGGGTTAGAACTCAAACACAAATCCATCATACTGAGCTTTTCACGCTGTTCTTAGAAGTACTGAAAGCAGCGACTCCTCCAAGACAAAATAAGCTAGAAAATAATATATATATTATATATATATATATATATATATAGATATTGTCATTTTCTATATCACCAATAGAAAACTAGATATATCTTGAATATCGTCATGTCGCCCAGCCCTAGTTACCGTCGTCTTTTCACTGCTTTTTGCATGACTCATTAACTTTGTAAAACTTTAAATGTCATATGGTTGGGGGGGGGGGGGGGGGTGGGGTACCAACCAGCATCATAAATAAGTTGTTTTAGCCTAATAGATATAGATATTAATGGCTGTTGAAAAAAACAAAGCTCTAAGAATTGATGATGAAGCATCACCTTCCCTGCCATGAAACTGATTTATATTCTACACATGAGGGATTCTCAGTGAATACAGGTTTTTTATTGCTATCATAATTCCTGCGGTCGTTTCCACCAACTTGATGGCGTTTAATGCACATTTCCTTCCACCAAACGCAAACATCCTCCTGCTTCCCCCCCCCCCGCCGCATCCTTCATTAAAGGCGGTGCTCCTTCTTTTTACGATGCACCACCAACGCACAGTATTTCCCCACAGTCGCGTTTAATATACAGCCAAACGTACAGGATCAACCTACGTGGGCTTATTTGTCTTCTCACGCCAGAATGCTGAGTTCTATTTGTCAGTTTTCTCCTGTCCTATGGTTGAAGGATGATTTCCTTTTACGCACACGTTCCCTCTGTTTTGGGATAACCGTCACAGATTTAATTGAAGACAATTTCTCTTTTTTTTTTTTGATCACACAGGTGTAGAGTAACAAGTCGTCTTAGATGTTTTTCTTCTTCTCAGACCCTGCAGATACAGTCAGTAGAGGGCTGACTGAGGATAGCTGCTTTGAGTGGTGCTATTTTAAATTCTCTACTTTAGTTTGTTCGCCCAGCGTGATGACCATGAGGTCCAGACTATCAGCAGATACACATGATGCACAAATACATACTGTATAGGGCTGGGCGATATGGACCAAAACTCACACTTTGATATTTTTTCTCAAAATGGCGATATGTGTTTTTAATCTCGATAAAGTCTGACCAGAAAGAAAGACTATTCTGGGTTAAATTTGCTGATGAAAAATGCCACACAAGCATATTTATTATCAATTACAATTATAATCAACCCAAACCTAGCTGTATCCTATACAGCAGACATGAGCAACTGGCTGCCCGGGGGCCACATGCGGCCCTCGGTCTAATTTTATGTGGCCCCCAAAGTAGGGGTGTCCCAATCCGATATTGATATCGGATATCGGTCCAATATCAGCCAGAAAACGAATATCAGATTTTATCGCTCTGCATCTAAAACCTCCGATATAAGCGCTCCAATAAGTTTTTAATGTTTTTGTTGCCGCCCTCAGTTGTTCCCACCATATACTGACTGTAAAAAATAACTGAAGTGAACTTGAATTGCTGACTATTGTTCTCTGTTTGAGTAACATCACTGGATCAAGCCTTTTCTAACATTCCACACTACAGAATAAGTCATAAAAGTATGTATGATTTGTGCTGATATCGCATCGGATCCATATTGGTATCAGCCAATACTCAAGGCTGCAACATCGGTATTGTATCGGAAGTGAAAACGTTGTACATGCCTAAGTAAATGTACAAAATGACAGAAAAATACACAAAACAAGAGCAAGGATACATTAAAAAATACAAAGAATTACAACATTGCAGGAAAATACAGTAAAAGACAAGATAAAAACACTCTAATAACGAGAACAGTAATACTCAAAATGACTCCGAAAAATATACAAAATACAGAGAATGACAACAAAAGTACAGAAAAACACAAAAAGTGACTCCGCAAACCCACAGTACTAACAAACAAGTAAAAAACGACAACAGAAATACATAAAAATTACTCCCAAAAACACCCGCGAAATGACACATATACACAATACGACTCCATAAAACATAGATTTTACAGGAAAAATACACAAAAGGACTAAAGAAATGCACAAAATGCTTCACAACGAGCAAGACAACAACAAATATACACGGAATTACAGAAAAACACACAAAATGACTATGAAAACTCTTTGTTCTTTCCTGTATTAATGCTTAGATCACTCATTATTCTAAATGCTGGCCTGTGATCAAACCAACACATTTTTTTTCAACCGCGATGTGATAAAAGTTGCCTCCCTCTGCTTTACAGGAAGTCCTATACCCACATTCCCACAACACTCTGACCATTTAGATTCTCAAGAATCGTGGCACCAAAAAGCTTGTCAACCCAGATTTGGTTTCCTCTTAGCCAACAGGAACATGTGGAGCATGGATGGACAGATAGTCTGCTGTAGGTCACCTGATCTGTCTCTCTTCACTTGGGACTAAGCAGGAAGTGGCGTCTCTAACTGTCACTAGTGTTGACTCAATTGATCTAATCTCAGACCGCGCCAACATTCTTTAAACCTGCACAGGGCAACAACGGAGCTAGTTATCTATCTATCTGATCAATATCGGACTAAAATCGACTGAACAATAGAGTAGCTGCAGATGGTTGTGCATGTGACACCAGGTTGTGATGATGGGTAGGTAGGAGGAGGGATTCTGGCTCCTTTCTGTGGGTTAACATCTCATTTTACTGTTATTAGCTACACGTCAAACAGAGATGTGACCCACATCACTTGTTTTTTGTTTTTTTTTCCCCACCCTGGTTTCTCTAAAGCATGGGTGTCAATTTAACTCATTTTAGTTCAGGGGCCAAATACAAAGTAGTTTGATCCTAAACGAGCTGGAGATTTTAGGCAGGAAAAATGAGCAATTTCAACATTAGTGTCCCCAAGTTTGCACTATGACATATAAATGATACATAAAGTATGTAAGGCAACTACAATATCCAGGCAATAAGTGACAGATTTTATTTTTCAAATTTCATTGATTTTTGTGACCAATTTTTATTTTAATTGAGGAAATAATGTGAAATATATTGAGTTCTTTAAACAATCTGGGATTTAAAATGACTGCAGTCATGTAATAAAAAGCATGGGGAACATTGCCATCCTCCAAATATTGTGGAGTTTCATTGAACGTGTGTATTTAAAAGGGCTGAGATATTTACATCTGAATTATTTGGTAATTTACACCAGTGGTAATAAAACTTTTCAGCCCACGACCCCCAAAATAAAGGTGCCAGAGACCGGGGACCCCCGCTGTACCTGAAGGTGGTTGAACACAGACATTAACATTCAAGAACAGTCATGTGGTGGAAAAAAATGGTGGAAAATTGGTGAAATGGGATTTTAAAACCCACAGAAATTGGTTAAAAGTAGCCAGAATCAGACAGAAAAAGTGGCAAAAGGGGTTCAAAGTGCCAATTATGGAATAATTAGTTTCAACTGGTGAATAATGGGCATGACAAATCGTTCATCAAATCGTTAATCGACAATAATCGGTCACCATATGTGACATTAGGTGTAAAAGTGGTGGAAAGGGTTTATAAGTGCTAGAAAAATATTGAAAGTGGAAAAAATTGCAGAAAGGTATTGAAAAACTAGTAAAGTAGAAAAAAATGGCAAAAAAAGTGATGAAAATAGGTTCAAATATGGCAAGTTTGGTGTAGTTGCAGAAAAGGGGTAAAAACAAGCAAAAATGGGCTAAGAAAATAAAATATTCTTAGTTTCTTGAAGGCATCTGGCGACCCCCTTCCAGTGTCTCGCAACCCCAAATGGGGTCCTGACCCCAAGGTTGAGAACCCCTGATTTACACAATAATTCATGTTTTTTTGTCATTTTTTTGTACTTTCTCCTGTGGACCGAATTAAATGGTCTAAAGGGTTGGATTGGACATGTGCTCTAAAGTATCTAATTAAATGCGTCAGACCAGTTTGGAATTGAAAGCTGCACAAAGATTTCTGTGTGAGAATACAAGGCTGAGGGGATCGGGAAAGGCACGATAGGTAAAATGAGATGCTGATGTGGAAATACAACGAGATGGATAAGAGAGAGAGAGAGAGACGGAGGGAGGAAGTAAAGGGAGACAGGAGGAGAGACATTACTCTAATGATTTAAAGGGGGTTTGTTTGCATGGCTGACTGTGATGTAACGCATCAGCAATCAATGTTTTGATCGGAGCATTCAATAATACACGTGCTGCTTGGTGTTTTCTTTAAATTTACCATCGGTGCCCATGATGGTGGATTCTTTACCGTGCTGGCATGACACACACGTATAATAAACACGCACATGCTGGTGGTGTCTGTGCTGGCATTTCTGCTGCAGTAGACACGGGAGAGAGGAGGGGGAGCACGGGAGGAGGAGAAGCGGGGTGGTGGGGGTGGGAGAGAGAGAAATGGAGAAGGGGTGAGATTGTGGTGAGAGAAATGGAGGCAAGAGGAACAGAAAAGGAGAAAAAAAAGGGAGGCTGAATATCGTGGAAAGTGGAAAAGGCACCTCAAGAATAGTCATTCATGCACGATAGGGATAGAGGACATTTCTTCTTCTCCTCCTCCTCGGTTCCTTTGATTATCTGTGAAGGCTTCAGCTTTCCAATCTTCCTAGCCCAGCCCCTCCCCGCCAACCCCTTGATTGATTTCATATTGATTATCTTTGCTCGTTCTCCAATTTTGATAGTTAATGCCTTTCTCTTTGATCAGTGGGTGTTAAATAGAATTTTCCTTCTACTTTTTTCATCTATTTACTAGGGATGTAACGATTCACTCAACTCCCGATACGATTCGATTCATGAAACTGGGTTCACGATACGATTCCCTCACGCTTTATTTTACAAAATGGGACTGTAGACAAATGATGACTGAAAAACACTCCTTTATTTTTTTTGGGGAAAAAAATAAATCTTGAATGAAATAAATAAATAAAATAAATAAAATAAATAAAATAAATAAAAAATACTGTACTGTTTTCCTTTTATTTTTCATTGTCAAAAGAATCCCTTGATAAACTATTCAAAACAATGCAATTTAACTAAAAATAAATCTTGAATGAAATAAATAAAGGAATAATACAAATGATTAAATATAATAATTAGAATTATTCCGATTCCGCCCGCCGCCTGCACTTCTGGACAAGAGAAGGATAAATATATAGCTGCTGTTTAAAAAAAGTACTGTGATTACATTTTCAGATTATCAATATGAACCGTGATACCTATGAATCGATTTTTAACTGCCTTATGATTAATCGTTACATCCCTACTATTTACTGTAACTAGGGCACAAGACTGTTGAAAATACTCATTGTCCCGCGTTAAATCTGTGGCCCACTTGAGTTCAAACTGCTCTGTATTTGGCCCCTGAACTAAAATGAGTTTGACACCCCTGATATAGAGGACTACTTGTAGATTGTAAGAAATGAAGTCTAAATACAAAGTTTATTATTCCCTCTTTTGTTTCTTTGTTGAGAACTGTGGCGTAAATGGTTGTATCTAAGGTAATACAGTAAAAGAGAGTGACCATTGCCAAAAATTGGTTGAATTCAAAATAGCCAAATTATGTATTTTGACCTTTTGTTTTGAGGTTGTGAATCTGCCGTCTTTTTTGCTTCATATTTTTTCTAGATTTGTTAAATTTCATCGTGAGACAATGAAAAAGTGCACCACTTATTTGACCTATATGTTAATTTTGTTCCCATTCATAACATAGCTTTGGTTTGTTTTGGTGTTTTACTCTGTTTCTTGGGTCCCTGCGACTCTGAAGAACAGGAATAAGCGGGTCTGAAAATGGGTGTATGGATGGTTTCTTGGGTTTGGCACCAGAAGGTCACACAGTATCTCTGTCAACAATTTCCTGACAAAGCACCATTTGTAGCCCAGCATGTACAAGATGCCCCTTTGCCCCCTTCCAAATCTGACTGCGTGCCCCGTGCTTTTTTTGTTCTTTTTATTGAAAGTATTCGTTTGAGAGGAACGCTGTGGGGCCTGTTTCTCAGTTCTCTCTGAAGGTCATGTATTGTGTGTGCTTCATTGTTGGCTGTTCTTTTTCATGTTCTAAAGACGGAGTCACACATGTTGTCATAAACAGATCTATGAGCCGTCACCAGGCTGGACGGCTTCAGAACAACTCTTCCAATCAGAAATATGACCATGCGCAACATATAATACACAAAGTGACTTATTCATTATACAATGCAGGGCTTTCATTGGAATTTTAATATGTTTTTTTCCTCTAACTTAGCAACCGAGTCGCTTGCAATCCTAGATGTCAAAACTTAAGTTACTTAGCAACGCGTTACTATTATACGACCACTTTTTTCAGTTACGCGTAATCTAACACGCTAATATTGCAAAACCAGTAATCAGAATAAGTTAATATTTATTTTGTTTTATTCACGAATGTGACGATTCACATTTTCAGCTTGAGGAAAATGTGACAGGTAAAAAAAACCTCTTTATTTTACATTTTATTTTTTTCCCACAACAGGCAAATTTGTGTTTTGTTTCAGCAGCAGTAGATAAATAAACAGATACATAAACATTGCACAATAAAAACAAAACAGAATCTATACATATGTACACTAAAGTTGCTGACTCAGTGGATTGGCTGCCAATGTTTTGATTTTAAAAAGTACATCTGTTCCTGTATCTATTTTCCCTGACAGAGCTTTTTTTTTTTGACTGCAGGGCTTCTCATGTTTTGTTTGTGCCTCTGTTTGACTTGCCGTGCGCAACCTGATCGCTGTGTGTTTGCGATATTTAACTTTGCAGATGTTTATTGTCTCATAACAGGGACGGTACAGGATATTATAGTGTTGGATAAGCAAGAAACACAGAGAGGTAAACATAAAGGGAACAATAAATGTATTCAAACTCCTTTCTCATCAATAATCTGTGCTTTACCTGATTCATTATTTATTATTTATGCTATTATTCAGAACAATGCATCATGCTCTACAAGTTATTTGGTTGGATGAAAAAAAAAACCTGTTTCTCTTACATGATCCACCTGAAGTAATCGGGTCAAAAACTGTTATTTTTAATCTGATGCACCTTTATGAACATTTTAATAATCATTATAATTATTATTGAAATTGGTAAAAACAAACTTTTTATTTTATATTTTTAAGTTTTCAGGTTAAAAAAGTAATTTAAAATGAGGAACTAATGATGACACATTATGTCCCTTTCTAAACAGATGCGTAAGATTAATAATTCAATATTCTATAGAGGGTTTAGTTTGGCGAGAGATGTTTTAGCCAGGACCACTGACAATGCAGTGTCTCCGCTGGTTGCCTGGCAACAGCTCAGCTCCCCGAACTAGTCTGACACATAAACCCACTGCAAGACCGTGAAATGTTTTCTGAGCACTTGGATTTTGTTGAGATAAAATATATTTATACTATACAAAATATAAAATACTGAAGATGATTTTAAACTTTTAAAGATGCACCACACCTTAAAGTCTAGTATTAGTACTATTATAAAAAACATTTTTATATTCAACATTTCCTTGATTTTGTGACCAATTTTTGTTTAATTTGGTGAAATTTTAGGAGTAATTTTAAGGAATATTGTAGTATTTGAAAAATTGAGAGAAATTTTAGATTAAAAAATGACAGCCCATCATGTGATAAGTGTGGGAAAACTATGAGTCGTGGGGAAAAACGTGCAATTTCATTGAATTTGTGTATTTGAAGGTACTCAGGTATCTAGAACTGAGTTAGTTGGTGATTTACACAATGAGTCATGTTTTACAAACAAAAGAAAATCCACTTTATTTATTTATATAGCACATTTAAACAACAAAACGTTTCCAAAGTGCTGCACATGAGATCATAAAAACAATAGAACCAAAACATTGCAGATAAGCTCCACCTTTGAATGAGTATAAAACAATAAATAGAAAAAAAAAAAAAAAAAAAAACGAATTTAAAAAAAAAACAATAAATAGAAATAAAATTGATAAAAAATAAAATAAAAAAAAAAGACCAAAATATGAAGATTGTCCATGGATTACAAAAGGATTGCAGGACGCATGTAAGAAAAATAACACACTCAACAAAGAATTTCTTAGATTAAAAACAAAATCTGAATTTAAAAATAAATGAACTAATATTTTACGAAATAGTGAAAAATATGTTCTAATACTTTACTAAACAAAGACAATATTAAAGAAGTTTGGAAATTATTAAATGAGGTGATGAATAAAAGAGTAAACCAAAACAAATATCCACATTTCTTTTATGTAAACAATAGTGAAAATGATGATATGAATGTTGTTGCTAATAACCTAGGAAGAGTCTTTTATGACCTGTACAATTTTGTGAGTTTTCTTCAAACTGAAAATGTGAATCGTCACATTCGTGAATAAAACAAAATCAATATTAACTTAATCTGATTACTAATTTGGCAATATTAACGTGTTAGATTACTTATTACTGAGTACATTGCATTGTATAATGAATAAGTCACTTTGTGTATTATGTGTTGCGCATGGTCATATTTCTGATTGGAAGAGTTGTTCTGAAGCCATCCAGCCTGGTGACGGCTCATAGATCTGTGTATGACAACATGTGTGACTCCGTCTTTGGAACATGCAAAAGAACAGCCAACAATGAAGCACACACAATACATGACCTTCAGAGAGAACTGAGAAACAGGCCCCACAGCGTTCCTCTCAAACGAATACTTTCAATAAAAAGAAGGAAAAAAGCACGGGGTACGCAGTCAGATTTGGAAGGGGGCAAAGGGGCATCTTGTACATGCTGGGCTACAAATGGTGCTTTGTCAGGAAATTGTTGACAGAGATACTGTGTGACCTTCTGGTGCCAAACCCAAGAAACCATCCATACACCCATTTTCAGACCTGCTTATTCCTGTTCTTCAGAGTCGCAGGGACCCAAGAAACAGAGTAAAACACCAAAACAAACCAAAGCTATGTTATGAATGGGAAAATAATTAACATATAGATAGGGATGTAACGATTAATCGTAAGACAGTTAAAAATCGATTCACAGGTATCACGGTTCACATCGATTCTCTGAAAATTGAATCGCAGAGGGCGCTATATATTTATCCTTCTCTTGTCCAGAAGTGTAGGCAGTGGGCGGAATCGCCTACTACTCTTAAACATGTTCATATATGATTCCTTACCCCTTTAGCACCGAAAGAATACCTGTAATATTACGCGAATATCTGTAAAAGTCAGGTTTCTCGATTAGCTCTGTCTGCTAGCGCATAGCATCTCTTCTTGCCAACCGACCACTGGGTTACCAGCCCCATCTGCTGGTCCAAACAAATATCTGACATAAATACAGTGAAATGACTTTTTTTCTTTTAAAGTCCAATTGTTAAGGCACAAAGTACATTTTCAGTTGCACTTTTAAAAAGAAAAAGAACTATTATGCAGTTTTGCATTGTTTACTATAGAACCAGAATTTAAATTAATAGGCTTCTTCTTCATTTGTATTATTCCTTTATTTATTTCATTCAAGATGTATTTTTAGTTAAATTGCATTGTTTTGAATAGTTTATCGAGGGATTCTTTTGACAATGAAAAATAAAAGGAAAATAGTAGTTTTTTCTCATTTTTTCCCAAAAAAAAAATAAAGGAATATTTTTCAGTCATCATTTGTCTGCAGTCCCATTTTGTAAAATAAATTGTGAGAGAATCGTATCGTGAACCCAGTATTGTGAATCGAATCGTATTGGGAGTTGAGTGAATCGTTACGTCCCTACATATAGGTAAAATAAGTGGACTTTTTTAGTGTCTCACCATAAAATTTAACAAATCTAGAAAAAATATGCAGCAAAAAAGACGGCAGATTCACAACCTCTCAGATACGACCATTTACGCCACAGTTCTCAACAAAGAAGAAACAAAAGAGGGAATAATACACTTTAGATATTTAGATTTCATTTCAATTCATAAATGAATTCTTAGTTAATATGGGCCCAGATTTAACCATTAAAATACCGAAATCAGTTGTACCTAAAGGATGGAGCGATAATCTTGGTGACATGAATTTATATTCTATGTTTATAACACCTGTGGAGGAGTGATGGTATTGCTATATAATTACAGTTATCAGATGTATTTCAAAACCACTCACTCATAACCATAATCTATCCTTTAGTACTGCTACATTTCCTTGTCAATTGAAAACTGCTAAAGTTATACTTTCTCCTGCGGGGCGGATTGGCATCTTCTTTATTCCTCAGCTCAGCTCTGCGTATTAAGTGCTGACTCAGCGCTCAGCAACACCACAGTACTGACGGACAATTAGCCGGAGCTTGTGGTAAACCCTGGACCTTTCCCCTTGTGCCCTCAAAAAACAACAACAACAATGATTCAGGATGCTGGCGTGGTGCAGAGCTCACACGGTGCCAGAACCGATTACACTGGTGGGACTCTGTAAATGGAGCAAGTCATGTTAAATCACACCAGGAAGCAGTATGTTGTTTACCATAATCACAATTTTCTACATGTATACCCAGCAGCATATGTAAACAAACAAATGCACTTATAGCCAGAAAGACAAAGCTGTGATTGCATTATTGAAAGTCCCTTTAAAGCAGAAATGGGCAACTTCTATCAACAGCGGGGGTCCCCAAAAATGTGATCGTTTGATCTGAGGGCCACATTATCAACATTCATATTAGCATTTAGAAGAATGACCAATCTGAGCATTAATACAAGCTTGAAAACACATATTTTGTGGATTTTCTCTTCAATATGGCAAATTTTTGTTGTTTTTTGTGTGTTTTTCAAGTCAATATGTGTAATTGTGTGTCTTTAAAGTCCTTTTGTATATATTGTTGTTTTTGTAGTCATTTTGTGTGTTTAAGTGGTTGTTTAGTGTGCCTTTTATTGTCATCTTGTGTGTTTTATGAATCATTTTTAATTGTTCATCTTTTTGCGTATTAGTTGTTACTTTTTTTGTGCATTTTACTGTCGTTTTCTGTCTCTGGAGTTTTCAGAATCAGGTTTATTTTGCCGACTACATGAAAAAACAGCACAGGGAATTTGACTTGCTAGTCAAGTTTTGTGTATTATGTTGTTTTTCATATAATTTCCAACTTCATGAATTACAGCATTTAGAAGAATGACCAATCAGAGCATCAATACAAGCTTGACGACACACATTTTGTGTGTTTTTAAATAAATTTTGTAGAATTTCTTGTCAATATGGCCAAATTGTGCTGTCTTTTTTTGTTTTTCACATCATTGTGTGTGTTTTTGTTGTAGTTTTTCTGTCCTTGGTGTCATTTTGTGTAATTGTGTGCGTCTTCGAAGTCCTTTTCTATATGTATATGTGTTTTTTTAGCGTGTCTTTGTTGTCATTTTGTGTGTTTCATGACTATTTTTTTTATCTTTTTGTGTTTTTGTTGTTCGTTTTTTTTTACTTTTCTTGACATTTTGTGCATTTTGCTGTTGTTTTCTGTGTTTCTGGAGTTTTTTCTATTATTTTGTTCTTCATATAATGTCTAACATCATGAATTACAATTTAGTTTTGGGGGGCCGCATTGTTTATAAATAATATCCCTTTCATATGCAAAGACTCATTTACGCACTTTTATGACAACATGCAGCATCCTTTAACACCTGACCGAGCATCAATCACCCTCCGTGCGCTCACCTTTGCACATTGGCCTGTAGTGTGTAAGCGTAGCTGCCCATAAAGCACTCAGATGTGCGTTCACATTTAGAGCACGCCCACAAATCTCATGGTTTGAAAGGTGACACATGTCACCTCGACGATCACTCACAGGAACTCACTCTCACACCAAAGGGAGTCACAAGAGTCACAAGTCTGAGGCCAACAAGGACATGTTTATTAATAATAATAATAATAATAATAATAATAGTATCAAACAGTAGAAACAATGATGATACAGCATAAATAGAAGTTTCCTGTTTCCATTCTATCATAGAAAACAGGGGTTAAATGTATATACTATTGTTTTATGCAACACAGTTTATATGTGATATCACATGTGATATCACAATATCTATAATGAATTCAAAATAAAATATCTACCAATTTCTGTTGCAAAAATATCAATATTTGGTAGAATGGTGTATTTTTACCACTTTTATGTGATTTACAGAAAAAATAAGTCAGTGGAATACATTTAAAAGGGGGGCTTTTGATGTTATAGAATAAAATGTGAGTTCATAACTTACAAAAACTCAAAGAAATACAGATACTTTGTTTTTTAACACTTTGGATTACAGAGAACATGTGAAATAAATTCAAAGTATGTTAGAGAAATTAATTAATTTTGAGATAAATTACAGTTTTTAAGACCACGGACATTTTATTGATATGAAGAAAAATCCACTAAAATCACTTAATTTCAAGAATTTATATGCATTTATGGGTAGAATACATTCTTAATATTTGAACAATGGCATTGGATAATCTTGTTTTTTTTATTTTAAAACCCATATGCAACATAATGGTCACAGAAATAGTTGAAAATTAAACTATTTATTTAAAACTCAACTCACTCTACTGCCATTCTTGATTTCTTACTACATTCAGACTGGAGGCAAATGTGACGCAGATCTGATCAAGAAAAAAACGTATCATTGTGTAAATTACAAAATAATTCAGTTGATATCCCAGCCTCTCCAAATACATATGGATACAAATTTACACATTTACCCATGCTTATATCACATGATGGCAGTCAGTTTTGTTTTTCAAAATCCTGCAAATTTCCTCAAATTATTCCACTTTTCCTGTTTTATTTGGCTTCCACAAAGCTCCACTAGGACCATTGTCTCCAATACAGTCCATGATTTTGATCAATGATGTAATCAGATCCATTTTTGCCTCAATCAATCTATACCCACTTATCCTGCTCATGAATACAAGCTTTACTCAGAGCTTATGTGGAAGTTTTTCTGCAGGGAACATATGAACATATGGTGGACGACAGGTGTGCACTACTGTAGGGCCTGGACTCTATGAGTTAGCATGTTCTACTTCACCATGCATGGATTATTCCTGATTCATCTCCAAAGTACTGTAAGAGTGGTCATTTTATTTTGAAATTTCAACGTTAATCTCATTTTTTGACTTTAATCTCGACATTTCAACTTGATTCTTGATTTGCCCAAAATCATTTTCTCAATCAAAATTGGCCCTAATCCTCTTCCGTAGTGTCATTTCTGATTAAAGTCCAGCCACTTTCTTGGTTTTAGGTTGGGGTTTCTACGTATAAAGATGAAAATAAATGAAAGAGAAAGAAACAAGAGGAAAAAAATGAAAAAATAAAGAAAGAAAAAGGTTTAACAGTGTGGTAACTTATCTAAGATGTTCTTTACCTCTCGTCCAACCTTCAGAGTTGAGTTGAAGGAATAGATGGATGGACAAAAACCTCTTAAGCTTGTGTACATATTCACTCCTCAGGGTGTATTTAAAATGCTGAGCTCATGTTTGTAGATATGTGGCACCTAAATAGACAAACTGGATTCTCGCTGGTTCCCTTTGAGAAAAGAAACGCTATGAAGGGCACAGTTCCTGTGTGACCATCTGCTTCCATGTGAATGTTCTTCCTGTCCAAGAGGCAGCAGAGTGGAGGAAGAGTTTGTGTATCAGTAAATGACCGCTTTAAATAGGACGGTGACGTAGAAGAGCCTCCGATAGCTCGATGCGGGAGAGAAACAGGACTTATGTATTTATTTTACAGTGATGTAGCTTTTATTGGCGGAAAGTAGTAGAAGTGGGTTATGATGCACGAAGGAGAAAGAAAGGAGACAGGACGGTAGGGCTGGGCAATATATCGAGATATATGGAGTTTTCTATTCGCCAATATTGATATATATTTTTCATAGCCCATTTTGCATTAAAATACATGTTTTAGAAGTTGCTGCTGCTCAGAACAACATGAAAAGCACAGTTAGATGGATTTCTGAGTGCGTCCTAACCCCATCCGTCCCTAAACGAGCCACACTACAGAGCTCACTCACACGTGCTGTCCCTTAGAGCAGTGGTTCTCAAACCTTTTTTGGCTCAAGTACCCCCTTTCCCTTTTTTCTGAATCCAAGTACCCCCTTTGTCCGACTACAACAATAGAACATTCTAATCAAAATAGTTTAATCATCATTTTGTGTGTGTTTTTATGTCATTTTGGTGGGATTTTGTTTAATTTAATTTTGTTTAGTTTGTCTTTTTATTATTCAGTATATTTGTCTCTTATTTTGTGTGTTTTTGTTCTTGTTATTGGTATTATTTAAATATTCTCTCTCAGTGTGTGTGTTTTTTGGTGTATTTTGGTTGCTTCTTAAGTTATTTTGTCTGATTCTTTGTCATTTTTGTGTATTTTGTAGTGAACTTGTATATTTTTCTCTCATTTAAGTATTTTTCTCTCTCAGTGTGTGTTTGTGGTGTCATTTTGTGTATTTTTGTTGTTGTTTGTCTGTTCTTTTTATTATTCAGTATATTTTTCTCTTATTTTGTGTGTTTTTGTTGTCATTTTGTGTGTCGCTGGTAATAGTTGGTGTAATTATATTATTATAAAACCCCATATTTTCAAAGCTCTCACTCTCTCTTTCAAGTACCCCCTGTAGTGCCATCGTGTACACCTAGGGGAACACGTACCCCCATTTAAAAAACACTGCCTTTGAGGACAAAAAAGCCAAAAGTGACACATATTGTGCAGCTGTTTGTTAATAAATGTTTGTGTGGCATTTTGCATCAGCAAACCTAACCCACAATTGTGTTTCTGGTCTGACTTCAGTTGAATTAAAAAAAATATAAAGATTTATATTGTTTATGGCCACTTTGAGAAAAAAATATCGAGTTATGATTTTTGGTCCGTATCGCCCAGTCCTGCAGGACGGAGGGATTTTGTGACTGTGTTTTGTTGAGGCAAGTGGGTCAGCACATCACACAAAAGGTTCACACTAAGTAACAGAGAACGTTTGGCTAAATGAAACCTGAGATGTGTCACACTCGTATATGCAGGAGTTTAATCAGGAACATTTATTCTTAAGGAATGTTCGACATGACTATAACGGAAAGAAAATACAGGGTTTGAATGGCAGAGCATGTACGGCTCAATTACTAAGTCACTGTCTGAGTGTATCTTTGTGTGCGAGTTCTTAACGCCAACTCATTAAAGTGTCGAGTCATTCTGGGAATCTCAGAAACAGATATTTGACCAAGATGACTTCACGGAACACTGACCTCTGGAAGCAGTACCTGTAGGAAAAGCTACTTACATCTCCCCGCCTGCTCCAACACACCTTATTCTTCTTTATGTCCCTTTGTTTGATGCTTTATGAGCCTCGTACATGCAGGAGTTCCTTAGCACATTGTTCTAGACTTTGACTACTTTAATGTCCGTCCTCTGTCCCGGGCATGAGCGCACCTTTTCCACGCCTCACCTCTTATGTCCTTCAAATTCCATAGTGTCCCATGTTTAGTGCCTGGCTAAGGTAATCAACTGTTGTCACAACATTCCTTTAATAATATATACAGTACATACAATATTTCATTGTTACTTGTCTTGGATTATTTTGATGAATTATGACATTTAACAAGGAAGTGAGAGTTTTCATAGTTTTTTTATGGTATTCCTTAAAGGTCCCATATTATGCTATTTTTCACCCATCTCTATTTATTCTAAGAACCCCAAAAACATAGTATTTGAGGTTTATTTTCCCAAACTTGCCTGTTTTCCAGAGTTTTAGCCTCTGAAAAGTCACTTTCTGAGCAACTCTACAAACTGATTTGCGGCCTACTTATGCATATTCATGAGTGGGCGTGTCTATAGACGGAACACTGACTACCATGCATGTCTCGCTCTGTTACGAGGTGGATCAGTAATCACCAAAGCAAATTTATTTTTGCTATCCACACACAGTTATGATTGTTTTCTGCCAAAAAACTGCACATTACAGTAAAACACATGGCTATTTCAGCTGCTATTGAGTGTGAGTCCATCTAAATATTCATAATAAAACTAATACAGACCCAAAAGAAATCCTAATCCCACAATCCAAAGGTGAAACCCAGAACGTGACTGAAGTGTGTGTCGTGCATCAGGAATATGTATCCAGGCAGATCACAGCATCATTACAGTGTCTATTAATAATGAAAGTGCACTTAATATATAATCAAACCAAGCCTTGATGCAGATAGTTTAAAATACTTTTACTGATCAAAGTCGATTAACTTAATCATTAAAACCCTTTCTGCTGACTGGACAAAGAAAAGCAGTGATTTTCACTTCCAGTAGTTGTAGAGGAAACTCATTTTAACACCTTACTGTTTGTTGATGATCACATTCTTTTGGTCTTTGGCTTAATAGTTCTCCATAGTTGAGGGTTGGAACACGTACACCTACTGGGAATGCTCCAGCTTTGCAGGTTTCAATGGTTATTTCAAAGTGTGGCTCAGGACAAAACAGAATTGTGACCATGCTTAATCATCTAAATATACCTACAGTATGCATACAGATGCATATGGTAGTTTTTTTAAAAAGGGTTTTTCCTCTCTCTCTGCAATAATAATCTACATAAACACATCTATTAATGCTAACCATGTGCAAGGTGCAATTTCATATTTAAGACAAAATATTAGCACGTTTGCACTTTAGCACTAAAGTACGTACTTTAACATCTGCTTTATGCACTTTAGCATTAATGATTACTTTATTTCTGGTCTGTTCTCAGCTAAATGTTGTTATATTTGAGTCGCTGCATTGAATTGTACACAACATCAACCTGCCGTGGATTACAGATGGAAACTAGCCTGTGGCTACAATCTGTCACATTTACATGTTCATGTTCATTAAAGTGCATTGTCCCTAGTCACAAATGAATAAATAAAATGAAAAACTTGCTTTTTTAGCTTATCACCCTTTTCACCACAGCGTACAGCCCTGATCATCCTGTTAATTTTACTTGTGAACAGGATTTCTAGATACCTAAAGGACTCCCACCCCCACCCCCTCAACCCAGAGTGAGCAATATCTGTGCATTACTTTTGCAACAGCACATTACCAGTGCCGTGAAATTTACCTGTCTCACGACATTTGCATTATTAAATGTAACATGAAAAGTAAAGATGGAAAAAAAAGAGGACTAAGAGGTTGCATCATCATTTGGAGGCCATTAGCATCGAAGGCGGGTGCCGATTATATCCCCCCCTCCCACAGTTATTGGTGTTTAATTTGGCTGCACCCTTGTGTTAATGTACAGACAGTTTCCTCTCTGTGGTCTACACTTCATTGACAACAAACGTGTGTAACTGTGATTAACATCTTGTAATGCTTTTTCAAAGGCCTTGCCAGTCCAATACTAACCTCACATGGAGACGTCTTGAGGTTGATAGTCATAAATGGCTAAAAGCCACTAGAGTTATTCATAATTCAACGTGCAGAGGGAAAAAAAATGAAAAGCATCTTTGCTGTTTGGCTCTCCACATTTGATTTCTGCTCACTTTTCCGTTTTCACACGCCATGTCACTAAAGGGTGCCCACTCTCTCTCTTTTGGGCATTTTGTCCAGTTCATGTCAGTTTTTTTCCCTAATGTTTTATAAAAATAAAGGAAAAATTGCCAGTCCTTCAAGCGCTGGCTATTCCTGTAACCCAACCATGGTTACACTCTCTCTCCAAGCTAAGTGGCTACTCTCAAAGTCTCTGAGTGATGGTCTCAGTCCTTCACCTAAGATAATAGATTAATTACCGGCACGGATCATAGTCTAAAACCAGCTCCAGTCACCCTTCAGGAGAACGCTCAGCTTTCACATCCTTAAAAGTATATTCTCCACGCTTCATTCACGTGCACGTTTCAGATCATTCTTCACTGTCTCCTTATCTTTGCTGACTCTGCAGCACGAGTCTCTCGTTCACTTTGTCCTCTGGGAAAGATTCCACATCAAGCTTGTATCTGCTTATTATACTAATTTGGATCAATTCAATCACATGTGTCAAACTCAAGGCCCAGGGGTCAAATCTGGCCCTTTATAGCATCTAATTCGGCCTGCAGGAGAAAGTAAAAATGACAGAAAAAACATGCATCATTGTGTAAATTACACAATAATTCAGTTGTAGATATCTCATCCCATCCAAATACATATGGGTACAAATATACAATTTCCTCATGCTTATATCACATGACAGAAGTACTTTTTTAACCTTAAATTGATGAAAAAACTTGTTTTTTTCAAAATCCTGCAAATTTTTCTACTAAATTAAACAACAGTTGTTCATAATATCAAGGAAATGTAAGTAATTTAAGTTTAAGGTCACTTAATGCTTGGATTTTGTTGATTTCTTATATACTTTATACTGTATGTAATTTATACCTGGAAGTGCAAATTAATGTCAAAATTGCTATTTTTCCCCTGCCTAAAATCTGTGGCCCACTTGAATTTTAACTAGTCTGTATTTGACCCCTGAACTAAAATGAGTTTGACACCCCTGAATTAAACTGTTAATGACAACCACATTTATTTCTTTTCTAACTCTGTCAAGGTGACTCACTTTTAAGCAAACAAATCATGGCTTTTTCACGGGACAATGGATTGGTGGGAGCGGACGATCACTATCTGCTTCTCATTCTTCCACCTTCAGCTCTTTGCACCAGCTGTAGGAGCAGTATTTGGCTTAGTCCTGTCCTTGATGCCTGAAAACAGAGGCTAACGCAGCGGTTGTCATGGTGACAGAGAGCCAGGCAGGGGCTGTGGTGGTAATACTGTAATGATAAAGCTCTTCTGGATGGTGCCGCAGTAAACACAGCGCCACTAGGGTCCCGTTAAAAAAAAAGAGCGCGCTCACCGCTGTGCATGCAAAAAACGCCCGTAGGGCTAATAACGGCGTCAACGATCTCTCCTTGGTTATATCACTTACGTACACACCCTTAACACCTCCTCCTCCTTTTTTTTTTTTTTATTTTTTTTTGTCTCAACCTCTGCGACTTCATTGCAGTCTCACCACTTGCTTCCTTTGAGGGGATCCCGCTATTGTTTTCTCTTCTCAACAGAGCATCTTCTGTCCTCTCTCTCCATCTCTGACTACAGATCATTCAAATTTATGCTGATGATCTTCCCCAAATCTAATTTCAGAGTCTAGTTACTGAGGAGGGTCTCTATTAGACGTTGAAGGTCATTGTACTGTAGGTGTCACACACATGGAATCCAGCAGAATAACCAAAATTACGGTGTGCCTGTAAATGGCGCGTTTACACAGGCATTAAAACTGGCACACACACACACACACACACATGCAAGTGGATTTCACCATGTGTAGAGACAATGTGCCTGAGGAAAAGAATAAGTGTGAGGTGACAGATCGCTATCCTTTTAATATCCCCCCCACCACCACCATCTCTTTTCTTCCTCTCCATCTCTCCTGCTCATCCCTCGCCGTTGCTTCATTGCAGTCCTCGTGCAGCCACCGCCACTCAGTGTGCACTCACACCTCCTGTGCCCGTAGGCTTTTTGTCTCACACACACGCACACGCACACACACACTGCAGACACATGTAGCTATCGACACAGTCAACAGTGAGGTTGGTCCCCCACCTGCGTTCTCATGCAGGTTGGATGAATCACTTTAAATGCATTTTATTAATGGTGAAGCAGTCGAAGCGCCGGCAGGGAGCCTCAGCTCCACACGCAGAGAAAGAATGCAGCTGTGATGAATTGATCAGTATTGATTTCATGTTGAGATCAATAGTGTAATTCACTGTACTGGGCCATCTTACACTACCGGTCAATCTAATTACTACAACCACAGATTAATCTTTTTTTATTTTTATTATCTGTGGCAGCATTTTATTATAGTTTTGATCTGACTGTGGTAAAAACAAATTGCAATAAAGTAATAGAGGTTAACCTTTTATTGGATTACTGGTTTTAAATGGTCTGTTTAGCTTTGAATATCTTAATCTTTAGTTGTTTATTTTAAAGACATACTGTCATTTAAAAAAAAAAAAAAAAAAAAAAAAAAAAGATGTCTTTTCTTTACCTAAAAAATAAGAATTGACCAAATATAGGAAATTGCTTTATTGCTGTTATGGAGTTTACATAGTAGAGTCCCAAAGACTTTTTTGTGACATATCAGTTGTGTGGCACCCCGAAATAAACAGCCAAATTAAAGAAAATGACTAAAAAAAAAAAAACAAACAAAACTTGTAGATTTACAGAAAAACACACAAAATGACAGCAAAAATACACAAAATGACAACAAATCATACAAAAAACATAAAAAAGTTCAAAAACACCAACGCAAATTACACCAATAACACAGAATGACAACAAGAATGTGCAAAATAACTCTAAAATCACACAAAACAGCAACAAAAATACACAAAACCTTAACTTTTCCCCCTGTATTAATGACCAGATGTATGAATGTTGATAATGTGGCCCTCAGATCAGACCTCAGTCAGTTTTGTGGCCCCCGCTGTGATAAAAGTTGTCCATCTTTGTTTTATATGCTACCCTGGTCCACCTCACCTCAGTGTAAAGTGTAACTTGTAATCAGATTTCCTGTAGAGCTACATAATGACACCATCCAGGTGTGTTGGAGCAGGGAGATGTCAAAAACATGCTGGGTAGCGGCTCTGGAGAACCAGATGTGAGCCCGTCTGATCTAGATGTTTGTGTTTTTTGGAGAGTGGGACAACAATTCTCAGCTCAATCAATCTAAAAGATTGTGCCCAAATCTGGATTATTTACTGTTACTATATTATTAAACCAATTGTATAGAAAGTGAGAATTGAACATCTTTGATTGATACATGTCAACAGTTCTTGTGCCGAACACATCTGGAAGCACCCTTAACGGGTCCCATCTACCATCTACCCTTCTTCCTTGAGACTCAGTGGCTTGTATGGTCGTTGGAGGTGATTGAGAACCTTGCCTGGTTGGGTCCGTCTCAGACTTGTGTATTTGTGTGTGTGATGGTAGAAGAAGGGAGCGCTGCAGCAATTGAGAAAGTAGGTCAGACACCCGAGTAGTGAGAAACGGAGCAGAGGAGAAAAGAGGTAGAGGCTTGAGATGGAGATAAAAGTAGAAGGAGAGATGGGGGGGGAGGAGCCTACAGAGACAGCTTTGACTGACAAAAGGTAGAGAATCTAAAACCTGACTGTTTACATTTCTAATTGTCAGGATACTCAAGAAGTCTATCTTGATATGACGGCACAGGACTCATTTGACTTTCCTCGAAGGTCACCACTGTTTGGTATACATGCCGTTGTCGGCTGATCTCCTTAATGAATGCAGTGCATTAAGCCCACTGCACTCAGAGAAAATATGTGGAGGCTCTCTTCCGATTTCTCACTCAAATAAAAGCGGGAGAGAGGAGCGGGACCTTTCTGGTAAAATAAATGAAACGGGTTCCCTGTGTTTGTAGTTATAAGGCCCCCGCTTATAAGTATCTTGCTCTTTTGATCTTACATAAGTGCATAATGTTCAAAATACATGACACGCACAATGCACCGAGGGCACTCAGGCTTCCTTTATATATGGGCTCCACTCAAGTATGAATTACCTTTCTCTTTTTGCTCTTCAGGCCATGTCTGTGTTTTATTATTTATTTGATAAAGCACAAGTATACTGCATCTATAAATACACCGTGGGGCTCGCAGGAGTGGAACACGACCATGAAAGCAACCAATCACACGACAACGTTATCACATCCCTGTAATTGATTCACTAGGATTTGAATAGGCTTCATTGGAAAGATAAGCACAAGTACATATAGTAGACTTGTAAATCACACAGATAGGTTGTTTTTTTTTTTTTTAGAGGGAAATATAAGTAATAAACTGTCTAGTTCGGGGATTGTACCACCAAGGACAAAATTCACAGAGCAAATAATAAATATTAAACCGAAATACAACCTATATAAATGATTTACAACTAGGTTTAAAACATTTCAACCTTTTATTAACAATGCAAACCCAAGGTCAAAGAAATTAATTAAATACATTTATTTGTGATTTTTCTAAAGTTGTTAGTTTTGTCAAATTCTTCCCAAAAATGATTGTCTTAACTGTTTGAGTTTTCATGATGTTTTGCTAACTGGTTTTCTTTTGTGTGTTTCTTGTTGTTCCTTCAGTATGTGGCGTTTGGTTCTCTATTCTTCATCCTCATCTCCATCTCCACGTTCTGCATGGAGACGCACGAGGCCTTCAACACCATCCTCAAGAAGACAGAGAACGTCACAGTGGGCAACATGACCCATGAAGAGATCGTATACGAGGTGGTGACTGACAGCTGGTTGACATACGTGGAGGGCGTGTGCGTCATTTGGTTCACCATTGAGGTCTTGTTGCGGGTCACCTTCTGCCCAGATAAGCTAGAGTTCTTTAAAAGTTCCCTGAATATCATTGACTTTGTTGCTATCCTGCCCTTCTACCTGGAGGTGGGTCTTAGCGGGCTCTCCTCCAAAGCTGCCAAGGATGTGCTGGGGTTCCTCCGTGTTGTCCGATTTGTCCGTATTCTCCGAATCTTCAAGCTCACCCGTCACTTTGTTGGTCTCCGTGTCCTTGGTCACACCTTGCGTGCCAGCACTAATGAATTCCTCCTGCTCATCATCTTCTTGGCCCTTGGTGTCCTAATCTTTGCCACTATGATCTACTATGCCGAACGAATTGGCGCAGATCCAGACGACCCCACAGCAAGCGCCCACACCAACTTTAAGAACATTCCCATTGGATTTTGGTGGGCTGTTGTAACGATGACCACACTGGGCTATGGAGATATGTATCCTGAGACATGGTCCGGGATGTTGGTGGGAGCGCTGTGTGCCTTGGCTGGTGTGCTAACCATTGCTATGCCTGTACCAGTCATCGTCAACAACTTTGGCATGTACTACTCCCTGGCCATGGCCAAACAAAAGCTGCCCAAAAAGAAAAACAAACACATTCCCAGAGCGCCGCAACCAGGGTCACCCAACTACTGCAAGCCAGATGCCCTGGCAATGGCTACCGCATCACCGCAAAGGCTCTTGGGGAATGTTCTAGGTGGAGTGATGGGGTCTGGGGGCATAGGGGGTGACTGTCCTCTTGCCCAAGAAGAAATTATCGAGATCAACAGAGGTGAGAGAGCTGAAAATGTTTACATTCTAAATGTAGTTCATTTTTAATGTATGTCAGTATCACCTGAGACTATTGATGACAAAGACTGTAATGTTGATAACTTGATAACACATTTGTTTGAAGCCAACATTCCTCCATGCTTGTGTTCAATAGAACAACTTTCTTGAAGTTTTGCTCTGGCTTCAGTGGCGTTCACCTCATTGTGTATGCTTGATTCCTTAACCTCAATGGAGCGATCCATGAATTAATGTGTAATTTATGATAATCTAGTATGTTAATGGATGCTTTAAGGCACCTATCTGTCTGCGAAAGACAACAAATCAAATCGATTATCTGTTAAAACAACACTAATGCATCTCACTTTAGGCTGACTTCACATATTTTCCTCTGCATTAGCGAGAAAACTCACACAGTAGGTAATAGGGCTGTTTGTGGAGGGGAAGGTGGGGGGGTTCACATGCTGCAGCATCAGGCTTTTGTCACTCGACGCCATAATGCACCTTTCATGCATTGGTGCATGGCTTAGTCATCGCTAGGCCAGGAAGTATCGGTTTCATCAGACTTTCTATCAGGAAGTTGTCAATATAAGTTTACAGCATTATTAGCATGCATTAAAACAACACACACCTCTTCTGTTGCAGCTTAGCCTAATGTTTACTGAACCTGTGGGTGACTTGTGAGGTTGTCATTAAAGCCTCAAGCTGCAATATTTGGTAGCTAAATGTTGCGGCTGTATCCAATAGTCAGGCACCAAACGTAATGGCTGCTGTTTTCATAGTTTAGTTTTTAAAAATTAACGACATTGTTGAATCAACAGATATCGACTAATTACGATCACCATTCTGCAACTCGCAACCCTGTTAACAATGACTCTGACTCTGAAACGCTTTTGCGTATCCACATTATCCCAACAGTAGCTTTTTTGTTACAATGTAATTGTAAATAATCAGCCACTAAAAAATGGTTTAACCCAGATCTTCCCCTAAACAAGCCTCACTACAGAACTCACTCACACATGCTGTCCCTTATATATAAAAAAGCCAAAAGTGGCACAATCGTGCAGCTGTTTTGTTAATAAATGTCCCTGTGTAGCATTTAGCATCACCAAATTTAATCCAGAATTGTCTTTCTGATGATAATGTATTGAGTTAAAAATATTGTATATTGCCATTTTGAGAAAAAATGTCAAGATATGAATGTTGGCCCATACTGCCCAGCCCTTTTGGTAATACAATAAACTCAAAACATGCATTTCTATGAATTTCTCAACAGTCTCCCTTATTTGATTTGCATCATCTAGACTCCAAGCAGAATGGTGATGCAGCCTCGGCCGCCTTGGCCAACGAGGACTGCCCCACCATTGACCAGGTGCTAAGTCCGGATGAGAGAAGCCCCATTGGTCGAGGGCCTACCCGGGAACGCTACCAGCAGGACCGAGCCTGCTTTCTACTGAACACCAGGGAATTTCGTGCCACGGATGGGAATGTCCGGAAAGGTATGTGTTCCACCAGACGACAGGGATGTTAATACATCAAGTCATATGTAAATATGTCTAACAGCATGTTGTCAGGGATGATAAACTAATGCATATTTGTCGAGTGAGTAACTAAAGCAGACATTGTTCAGAATCAAACAATTAGGTCTTGGCCACACACATGCAAACAGACGCACGTACAGTAGCTCTTCTACACTGCTCTCTTTCTTTCACCTCTTTACATTCATAATACGTGTATTTCCATGTCTGCTTTAATCATGTTTGATTTCTTCTGCTAGAAAAAATATTTTCTGTCCGTCTTCTCATCATCTTTGTTTCTTTCTCTCTGCTACGCCTCAATCACGTCTTACATCATCTGTCAACGGTGTCTGTGAAGTTTTGTCGTGTGTCCCGGGATGTTTCCTCATGCTTAAAAACTCAATCTTTCTCTGTCTTCTGGACGCAGACAGTTAACCATGCATTAATTTACTTCTCGTCATTTCTGTTTCTCCCTGTCTGTTCCCCCCCCACCTTCCAATGGTCCTTTTGATTTTGGCCTCGCTCCCACTCTCCTTTAATTGATTTCCCCCACCCTCCATTTTTCCCTACTCTCCCTCCATATTAAAACCCTTGTCCTCAACTCCTTCCCTGCTTTTGCTTTCTCCCCTTTGTGCATAATCATCACGCTCACAAAACCTTAATTCATTTTCTATTGCAATCCAACCACTACCACCACCACCACTGTCGCCAACCTGCACCGAAAACACTCCCTCACACTCCCTCGAACTTTTAACACCCCCCCACCCCCCTGTTGACAACAAACTAGAGGCAGCAGCCCTGGCACCCAGCCCAGACTCCCCTCTGACTGAGGATTGGTATAAGATGGAAGGGTCACTGTTACAGCAGGACCTCAATGCAAACTCCACCTCCTCCTGGATCAAACCATAGCCCAGAGGTAACACCCAAAAAAAATCAAAACCAAAAAACAGGGAAACTTTCAGGAAATTCAACTGAAAACAAGCAGACGTTTCTATCTGGTGCTGCGTGACATAACACTACTCTTTACAATTGCACCCACACAGATATATTCAATTATTCACACACAGTATGTCACGGGATGTGTTCAGGTGTCGAAATGTTATGGAAGTTTTCAACTGTCACCTGCAATGATATTCATCTGTGTGCGTGCAGTTTTATGACAATGTTTGGCTGATAATGATAAATTGTATATTTGTAAGATATAACCTTTTTATATTTGCAATGTTTTTTTGTAAAATGTCTGACAATCGCGTACACAAGAAGGGGAAGTTCTCTAAGATACGAACTCATTACCTGTAGTGTGCACAAATACAGTTTGTAGATTGACCTGCAACCATGTGGAAATACATCCAGCAGCCTTAACCCTCCTATTATCCTAGGGGTCAATTTGACCCCATTTCATATTTATTATTCAAAAAATTATATTTGACTTTTCATGAATATTCCTAATACAATTGATTAAGCATAAAATGACCATAATAATAATTTTTTCCTTGTGCTCATTGCACACATTGATTTTCCCCTAGGGTTAATTTGACTCCAAGGTGTTTTAGCTGTGTGAAACTTGTCTGTCTGTGTGTGACCCATGTATGCCTTACATCCGCATTGACCTGACGGTGGCGCTGCAGAAAAGGTCATATCCTCACCAGAACCAATAGGGTTCATACTCCTGTGGTCATTAATGTCGTTGTTCAAGATAAATTAATTCTAATTCAAAAGTTTGTGCTGATGGTGGCGCTAGAGAACAGGTTGAGGTTTCATTATCATGGGGTTGTTCATGTAATTAACAAATGAACAAAAGTGCCTGACACAAAAACTTGGTCAACAATTTTCTAAGAAAAAAATTTCTGGATGTAAATATCCCTGGGGTCAGATTGACCCCAAGGGTAAAATGTGTGGTAATAATTAAGGATAATAGGAGGGTTAATGAAAAACCTCCAGTGTCTGTGTCCTGTGTCAACAACACATAGTAAAGGATAGAGTGAAGATGAATGAACAGGAACAGCGGGTCACGTTGTTGTCTGATGTGCCTCTGTGTTGTTGTTGTTGTCTCTCCCTTCAGGTTGTGTCATATCACGCGTGTGTATGTGGGCTTTTTCATTCTTACGTGTTTTTTACACTGTGTCTCTGTCCTCTCAATGCCGTCTGAGTGTTGTGTTTGTGTTGTCGTACGTGGCTTAGCTTTTCCTTTCGTGCCGTTTCCGGTCCCGACCCCACACACCCTCACCTTGGCAAACAGAAGCAAGCACTGCAGTTGGGAAATGCCTAAGATATACTGTATGCACAGGGTTCTCACCAGCGCTGTTCAGCGTAGGGGCCCCCTACGTTGTAGTTTTGCTCCCCTACAGAGTGATGTCGCCCCCTGTGTTCAGTTTTTAGCAAAGTAGGGGGGATTTTTTGTCGTTTTTTGTCCCTTTTTTAATCGGTACCGTCGTAATAATTGTTGCACACTTGGACTTCCAGGCATGCCCATGTTGTTTACATCTTTATTTAATTTGCATAACCGAGAAACACAAACATCAGCCGCATCGTCCATTTAATACTGGTGATTTGTTCAGATGCTCCCGTCTTTACCTGACAACGTCGAGGACCCATGCAGCCACTTAGCTGCGCCTGATGTTGCCTGTGTGCATCCTCTGTTTAGTCACCGTAATAACCCTCCAATATAAACAGTGTAGCTTCAACCAGATGTAGCGTGTAGTGGCAAATGAAGCTGCTCGTCATGTTTATAACTCGCAACGGATCATTCTACGTTTGCGTGCTAGGATGTGAATTTGGTCCGGTTGAAATGGGTTGGGGCTTAAAGAGACATTGGCTTCATTCGGGTCTGACGGAAGCTCCACTGTGTGCATCTGGGGGGGTGGGGGGGGGGGCCCACATAATACCTCATTTAAATTTGTAAAGCACACCTTGGAATCAGTCTTTTCAATATAATGTTATTTCTTTTCTATACAGATTATTTATGAGTAACTCTATAACGTAATTCATCTTCACCAATTCAACAAATAACTTTTGGCTTTAAAGTAAGGCAGTAACAAAGATAAAAAATACTGAAAAGTTTAGCTTTACGTCACAAAATTTGGCCGACAGAGGGTTCAAAATTGAAACATTTTCTGTGGTAAACGCATTGCGCTCGCTTGCGCACCGCACGATCCTCCTATGCTGTGAAATATTCCTGGTGAGAACCCTGATGCATACTGACATGTACATTACATAGCCTGCATTTCATGGTAAAAATCTGGCTGTCTTTAATGACTTCTCACAGATTTTAGTCAGATTGCAGTGCTGCACATCATGTTCCCAAGGCCTACGGTCGCTGGGGTCAGTGGCACCACATGTGTCGAGGGATAGTAGCTCATGGAACATGGCACGCTGGAAAATAGCAACGAAAAACTCAGCTTTCAAAACCAGTGCATATTTTTTGATTCGCTGAGACACTAAAATACATTGCTATGAGCGTGTAATGGATGTGAAATACTATTTCCTGGATTCCTCTGACTGTGCTTTTAGTGCCTAGTGTGGTTCAAAGTTGGGTCCTTCCTAGTAGTTTGGAATGAGAGGACCAATCAATAGCTGTATGAACTGCACTCGGAGACTGAAAGAATCTCTGACTCACCAACAAATACAAATGCTAGCACAGATTTGACAGAAAAGTAGCTTCATTCTGTCTAAGGTAAGCAAGGCTTAAACTGTCCAAGCCTTTTTACGTTGCGTTTGCTGACATTGCTGCAGGTTTTAAGTGTAAATGGCTATTAAAGTGGTGCAAAAAATCCCTCTTTAAAGCAAATCAGCAGTCCTTGGGATGCTGTGTAGGCAACATAATGGAATAAGTGTGCAATGTTTTTTCTACACTATTGTTGTTGTCTGCATTAAAATGCACACTGGAGTTATAGACTGTACTTACAGTAAACCTTAGAGAAACAGGATCCGTTTCTCACCATCTCTGAAACTTGATCATCAAAGCATTTGATAACAAGGTCTACAAGTCCACCGTCATGTGCAAGGTTTGCTCCATCTTCTAGGACACTACATGTAGAAAAACATTTGTATATCTAGCAATCAAATAAAGCCAAGTTAGTGCTGACTTTCATCCATAATTAAAGCCAAACAAAGAAGTTGCCTTGATGTTTTTAAAGAGGGATTGTCCTACCAGCTTAGACTCAGTCCTTTCTGCTTTATGTGTGGTTTTATTTGATAAGATATGTACGTGTTGTGTCCTTGTGTCTTCTTTTTTTTTGTATATTTGGTTATTTGACTTTTTCTGCACCCTGTGCTCTTTGCATGGCTCACAAAGGTCAAACAGTCAACTTTGATTGCTCACTCCAAATCACTGCAAACTCTCTTGAAGGACATCAGTCGTGTTGAGTTATGTCTCTTTCCTCGGTGTCTCTTCTGCTACTCAACTCTTTCTCCCTCTTGTTCTTTCAGTTTGTTGTTATATTCACACAAATGTTGTCCTTTTGTGTTTCTAACTTTGTGTATACACCTTTTCTGGCGTAGATTTGTGATTTTGTGTTACAGCCTGGATGTCGTTGTTTGTTTTTTAACTTATGGATACGGCTTATTTTATGTTTCGATGTCAGTGGTCGTGCGTTGTTAATTGTTATTGTGTTGGAGTTTTTAATTTACAGCTGTGTTTTCTTGTCATTGTGTTTGGACGTCCCCTATGTTCTTCCTGTGTTTGTATTTGAGTTCCAACATACCTAATAAACTGTCTTTTATGAATTGGAGCAGCAACAAAACCAAGTCAGTTAAAAGTTGTGCAAATCAATCTGGTAAGCAACTGTAAATGATTAAAATATATTTCTGAACTATTATATTTTTGCTCCCGTCACTAAAATCATCATTTATTAATTTTAATTGTCATTATTTATTAATTTGAATAGTCACTAAAGTCAGATATACCATTATTCTAAAGATAAAATACCTTTAAAAGCTGCTTTTGTGTAAAAAAAAAAAAGCCAAACTTTATGTGGTAACAAAATATGTGTGACTTTGTGTTTAGGTTTATACAGTATTATACTCAGGGGTGCACATAATTTTTTTTAGTGCATGCTCAGGGGAGCATGTAGGGTTTTTCTTGGTGCTTACTTAAAAAAATAAAATGAAATGTTCCACCTCAAAGAAGGAACAAACTAGAGGGATACGTAGATATATTTAAACTACAGCACAACAACATTTCTGTTTTAAATAATGTATTTATAGTAATTGAAAAAGAGAAAACACGTTTTGTACAAATATCTGAAAAACCAAATGAAATGATAGATTTTAAGCACTTCCAACAATTACTGTTGGAAGTGCTTACCTAACAATTAAGCACTGGACTTTCTGTTATCCTACAGAACGTCTTCATCATCATCATCATCATCACTGTCCTCCTGACTGTCTTCATCTCTTTCAGAAACACTAAAGGATGCAGACATAGACCAAAGTAATGGAGCGTCTTTTACATTTTGAAGACGTTTGAACGCTCATGCTTTGCACTACAATCCCAAGTGGTTTTTTGTAGATTACATACATTATTAATATATTATCTATTCAACAAAATTACTTTTTAAATCATAAATTATATCTAATATTAATTCTGTCCATACTTTAAATTGCTTTCACTCATTTCCCTCACCTCCACCGTGTGGTTTGAATAACTTGCCCTTGCGTTTCTCCCGCCCTCCTGTTTGTGCGCTCACGGTGCTGCTGTGTCATTAGCTCCGCCCATCTCCAGGCAGAGGGGGAGAAATGTGTATTAACTAATCAGGTGTGGCGGAAAAACGAAAACAAATCCACGCCCAAACAGGAGCTGAATTTGATATTTTGCGCACAACTTATGTGCACCTCTGATTATAAAACTCAACCGTCATGCATGATCAATTGTTTTTTCTCATTCCAACATTGCAAATATTATGGCGGAGACAGATTTTTACCTCATTAAAGAAAAAAAGAGACGCATGCGTGCACAGTTTATTTAAAAGAAATACACATTAAATGCCACGTAAATGTACTGTATGTAGTCTTTGTAGACTCAGTAACAGTTAAGAAGAGGTCAGTACATCTAATTATGTGTAACAAGAGATCGCACCATCTTTAATAGATAAATTGATCCCATGTACAGTAGGAGTAATACAGTATGTGCAGAAGAACCTCTGAGAATAGAAACAGAACAGTCAGCACAATCTGTGTGTCCAATGCAGTCATGCGCACATGAAATAATAGGACATATGTGAGGTAGGACAGGTGGTGAGTTAACAGACATTTTTTCTGCAAACACACACACACGCACACACACACACACACACACACACACACACACACACACGGTAGCGTTCATTATTTCAAAGCAGTCGGTTGGATTGTGCTTTTTTTTTCTCTCTGGGTAAAAATCTGCCAACGATATTTGCATTTCCCTGTGGGTTTGTGTGTCCCCTCCCTGTGCATAAACCTCCCCCTCGGTGATTAACACTCATTCTCCATCCCATTCCCAGGCCGCCACTGCAGTGCAAGTGTATCTAAAGTCTGACTCTAGGTAGGTACACGCTCCCTCCACAGTGTAAATTAAGTGTGACTCTGGGCAGGTATTATGTCATCACTGAGCACAGTGACAGGCAGACTCATCACACCCCCTGCCTGGGACTTAGGAACTGCTGTAAACACAGTTTTGGAGTAGAGACTGTTACTGCAGTGGCTGACTCACAAAGCACTTTTATGCTTGTTTCACTTTTTCCCGATTTTTTTTATCAAGACTATACAGCAGAATTATTGTTTCAACCTCATTTAGAGCCAAGATGCTGCTCATTCTTCATTACTTTCATTCTTCATTATTCACAAATAATACCATGTTTGGTAACACTTTAGTTGAGGGAACACCTATTAACCATCAGTTAGTTGCTTATTAGCATTAATAACATATTGTCTCTTAGTTAGACATCATTAGGTACTTATTAATGCCGTATTCTTATTAATGCCTCATTATACATTTAATGGCAGTCTCTCAGTCCAAACAGGGTTAGGTTTAGGATTAGGATTAGGTTTAACTTTAACCCTAACCTTTGCATGTTGAGCTTGTAATTCATATCCAACAACTTCCTTACTTACTATTAATAAGTAATAATTTTGAGGTTATTGAGGAAAAATTAACAAGTACGTAATAATTACTAATTAAGAATCAATATGTTGCTAATTTGCATGCTAATAAGCAACTAAATAATGGTTAATAGGTGTTCCCTCTATGTTTCCCTGGCTGCAAGTTTCAAATCATTTTATTTATTTATTTTTTTAAAGAAAAAAAGCTCAAAAGAAGATGTGAAAGTTTCGGATACAATTTTTGTGCAAACATCATTCATTTTCATGAATTATGTTCCATATTTGATGCTACCTTTAAATATTCCATGATGATCAAACCAAAGCTTGTACAATGCAGTCGTATTGCAACTTTGGTGCAGCTTTATTTAGAAAGTATTGTTATTCCAATCATCAGTCTATACCATTTTCTCTATCTGTTAATATTGCCGTTTTGTATTCAATATGGTATAAATCTAAATTGTAAAGCTTTCAGACCATTGTTTGAACACCACTTTTTTAAGATTTTAAATCAGGTGAAATATTCCTCGGATTTTCACCTTCTGTGATGCCCTTTACTGTATATGTTAAAGGAATTTATTTACAGAATAGATATAATGTAGTGTTCTGTTTCACCTTTATCTGTCTTTAGTGGAAGAAAACAGGCAAGCTGTTACGGTAATTACTAAAGAATATTATATAATTCGGTATAATTGTATAATATTCTTAGAAATATGACATATGTTTTCTAAATAACGCTTTTAGTGAATTAACCTCAGCTTTATACTGGAAGTAAGGTTTCATTACAAACTAAAACAATTACTATTTAGTATTTACTTGCCCCTTAAAGTTTGTTTGAGTCCACAGAAAGTGTATCATCAATATTTTACAGAGTTGCTATCCAACTAATGTTCCCCAAACTGGTCAAAAAAATTAAAAAAAAGGTTCTTTTTTAAGGGTTGGCTCAAATGATGCGTTAAAAAGTGGCTGAGTTTGCCACAGCAGCACAACAGGATGGTATTTGTCATTTTTAACAGGAAGGCACAAAGGGCGTCTGACTGTATTAAAGTCTGTGTTTTATGTTTTCTGGTTGTGGTTTTATGATGGTTGGAGTTTGACCAAAAATAAACACTTTTGCGATAATAAATCTGTATAAAACAGACATTAAGTGTTAACCTTTAAATGGAAGAAACTCCACCCATTATTTAGTTGAACTTCACTGTGGCTGAGATTCACACACCCGCATGCTGCGTGAGTCACCAACACATACAGTGAGAAAAGACACAAAAATATGTTTCTGTAGGAATTGATGATTGCACCTTGTATGGAAAGCTGATTAAGCATAAATTAAGCTAGTGTGTCAAAAACATTTACGGGTAAAACAAAGTTGTTGTTCACGAGTGAATAATACTAGTATTCTTAAAATCTCACGAGCACTAGTAGACTGTTTTTAGTCTACTAGTAATACTAGTAAAGCCAAAAGAAACACTAGTAGTAATACTAAGGTATTATAACCAAATCCTGCACTCTGATTGGTTGGAATATTGTCAAAAGCCAATGAAAAGTCTGAATGAGCTTTTCCCCGCCCCCTTATTAGTATATAAATCATACTATAGTAGTATTAGTGACACGTTTGACCAGAAATACAATTGTGGGTTAAATTTGGGCCACTTTTGGCTTTTTTTTTTTTTTTTTTTTTTTTGGATTGAGAGTGACCCCATTTTAACATCAAGAATTTCTGGCAACCCCATAGATATTTTTTTCTAGAATCAATTTTTGATCATATCTGACCTCAGATATTTATTTTTTTATTTTTTACTGCATTTTAGTTGAACTAGATTTAAATTTCGCAAATAATAATTCAAACATTTCAAAAATCTATTCAAATTTTTCAGAAATTTCAGGCGACCCCACATGGGGTGCCAACCCCAAGGTTGAAAAACACTGATTTAGTCGCTCCTGAGTAGATTTATTTCTATAGTATTTATAATTTCTAGTTATCTCACGCCTGGGGTGGGACCAACACTCTCTCTCTCATGTACCCCCTGTGGTGCCATTGCGTACCCCCATTTGAGGAACACTGGTTTGGGGAAGATGTGAATACAGCGCCTCCTAAAACATGTATTTTGATACAAAAGAAGCTATGAAAAAAAATGTGTATCGATATAGGATATATTTTAATTTTCCATATCACCAAAATACAAAACTCGATATATCTTGAATCTCGATATATCTCCCAGCCCTACTTGTGCACTAGTAAACCAAACCAAACCAAAATTGAATGTATGATGTACTCCAAATTTGAGCACTATTAGAGTTTACCGATGGTTGAAATGACCAAAATCAAATTTATGTTCAAACGGCTTTACATGCAACATCTATAACGTGTTTTTAATGTAATTTGCACAAATGGATTTATTATCCTCCTCACCAGGTGTCATTTCCCACTGTAAACGAGTATTACCGTACTATTACTGGGCTCCATAGACAGTGTTTCAATGTGTTGCAGAAAGGACATTACTGAGCTGACCATTTGAAATAAAGGTTACAAACCAATACAAAGCCAACCGTCTATTGGGCAATTTTATAAATTCTTTTTATTATCATTTTAAATAAGAAAAACTATAATGTTAATATTTAAGATCATGTGAAATGTAAGCGTTGCCTTTCAGAACTTCATGTGGTCAATTCAACAGAGGTGATATCTGACTTTTAGCTGCTATTTAAAGCTGCTGGAGACGAATGTTGGAAGTTACAGTACATTTATGATTTTTAAGAAGTATTTTCACCTTATTTGTTACCATGATTTCTTGTTTCTTTGCCAAACAAGGAAGGCAGTAATTTGCATTTTTTTGGCATTTTTGTTCTGGTTCGTTTATGGCGTTCCTCGTGATGTGACGTCACGTGATGTGACAACATTAAATGAAATACAGAAACAGTTTAAATAAAAAACATAGCTATCGTCCCCAGCAGCTTTAACTGTATTACAGTTTGTCATTATGGCAAAAAAACAAAAAAAAAAAAAGTGTTAAAAATCTTTAGAATATACAAAACTCGTTTTATGTTGCAATGTTGGGTGAGTTTTGTAACTGGCTTTTTGATGTATTATAAAAATTATGCTTTCTTGTTATTTGTGTGTGTGGGGAGGGGGAAGAATACATATCATAACTCGCATTTTCTTGTTCTGTCTTGTCTTCTTTGTCTTGTCCCTCTCTGTCCTCGTCTGTTCTGTGATGTTTATTTATTCCCTTAAAATCTTTCCTTAATGTTTAAAAAAAAAAAAAATCTAATTTCTGTGTTTTAAAACTCATCATAATCCACCTGGAAAATGGAAAATCAACACAATTTGTAAAAACAATTCCTAAAAATTCTCATCCAAAGCCACAAACTATGAGAAATCTCGCAGTCTGAATAACATATCAGGGGTGACGGGCTCGTCCTTGCGGCTCGCTCCTATCACTAGCCCCCCCTATGAAACCTACGAACCCCCAGGGCCGCTGCGCCGCTGTCGTTCTCCCATTCCCTCGATTTTGTAGGCAGAAGGACGCTCGTGAGATCCAGTGAATTGGCTGAAGAGCATAAACATTAGCAATAAAAAATAAAGAACTTGATTGCAAGAAGAATGACTTTCTTATCTAGTGAATCCAGCTGTTTATGATGCATGCATAGGGTTAGTTAATGGGGTTTAAAGTAATAAACAAGCTTTAAGGGTAGTTGTTTTTATTGGTAGAAGAAACATTCAAAGGATTTGGTTACGCGGGGGAAAAATACAGAAAGAAAAAATGTGCACATTAGATTGTAAATGTATCGATGGACATTAATTCTTGTGTGTTCTGGAGCACAAACAAAAAAATAGGTGAAATCGACATAAAACAAGACAGTTTGTCTCATTTTGTGAAATGAATTACACCGTTTTAGATCAGACTGGTGTTAAATGGATTATGTGTTACTGTATTTTGTGATTTTAGTAAATTTAGTGTAGGTTTTAATTAATAGATCTACTAGGGCTGGGCTATATGCACCAAAACACAATCAATATATTTTCTCAAAATGACTATATACGATTTAAATCTCTTAATAATTTTATTCCAAATTAAGTCTGACCAGAAAGACAGTTTTTGGTTACATTTGCTGATGCAAAATGTCACACATGCACATTAATTAACAACCAGCTGCACAATGTGTGCTACTTTTGGCTTTTTCGCCTGTAGGGACAGCACGTGTGAGTGAGTTCTGTAGTGTGGCTTCTTATGGGGAAGGTCTGGGTTTGGACGTACTCAGGAATCCATTTAACTGAGCTTTACATGTTCTAAGAAGTATAAGCAGCGACTCCTAAAACGAGTATTTTGATAGAAAATAAGCGAGAATATAAAATAATGTATATGCAGATATTGTAGTTTTCTTTATCGCCAAAACAGAAAACTCGATATATCTTGAATTTCCATATATCGCCCAGCCCTAAGACCTGTTTATTAAAAGACTAAGAAAGTCTGTGTCAACACCAAACTTTCAGTTTATGTCTGTTATGTAACAAATTCTAGTGATGTCAAAATAAAAGATACACAGTATAGTTATTTCTTATCAAACATTTAATTTTATAACCAATTTCTTTATTTGATTTAGTCTTCATTCCTCTAACACCCTACCGATGGACATCCACATTTATAGTTTACTCAGTAAACAAATAAATAAGCAGATATAATATAACGTTCGTTGTTAGAAATCAGAGTTGCAATTATTTGCACAATTAATTAGCAACAGAAATGGATCAATACTTAAGCTGCTAACATGTAAAAACTTTGATTTTAATGCAAAAGTATTGGTTGGGGGAGGGGGCTTACAAGGTTTAAGTGAATTGACTTGGTAAATCCCAGTTTGGAGTTTTATCTAAATAATTATCGTATAAAGCCCATGTAAAATAGTTAAAAAAGGTTTTAAAAATAGCCTTTCATAACTAACAAAAACAAAGTACCATACTCTTCTTGATGAATCCCATTATTCTACTAACACTACTAACTAAAATTTGTGAAAACTCAATCAACTCCAATGTTTCACTCACTTGCTGTTTCAGTTCTTAATCTTAAATTGAAGAATGAAATCAATATTATCCATTAATACATTAAATTTTTTACTATTAGGCTTGAATTAAGATATATTTTTAGGTATGTTTTCAATTACCATGTGCATATTTTGACACAATCATTATTGTTTTTACATGTAAATAGATTTTATGTCAAAATGGAAACGATTCACCTTCATATATGCAACAAACATGCGTTTATTTAATGCTGGAGGACATAATGCGCACACCCACGTGTAAATATGTGGATAGATTTTCTAAGAAAAAAAAAAACAAGCACGTTTTTGATCTCGATGTTCTCTTAGTTTTCTTTTAAACCTATGCTGAGAAGTGGACTCTTTAATGTTATGCTGCTATTTTATGTCGTTTTACTGTTTGTTGGATTGTGGGAATTGTGATTTCTCTGTACTTGTTCTTGTTGTTTGAAAAAAAAAACACATTTTGTCCATAGGAAAATGCAATGATTTAACATATCTTTTAGATCGATAATGACATGAATGTAAATGGAATCAGGAGGTAAATACTAATAGCAACTTGTTGTGTTCTATAATCATCAGAAATACAATCGTTGGTCCTGATTATAATCCTGTGCTTCCAAACCCCTAAATGCTGGGGTGAATTCATGGATTGAGTTCACATAAATCATTCCTGGTTTGGATTATTATTTTTGGATCAAAGTCACCAGAATAGGTGTTCATTGTGTATTTTCAGTGTTCTGTGAAAAATACCTGGAAAAAGCATGAAAATGTCTGTTCTTCAATAGATTCATGTTGTATTGTGTCGACCTGAATGTACTTTTAAAAGCAGGGAAACTCTTAGATTAATGCTCTTTAAACAACTTCAATTTAAAGGGAAAATTTTCAAATTTATCTAATGTGTTAAGTTAATCCAGGATTACGCTTGTTTTCTGTTCTATTCATTTATATTTTCTTGATTTTTCAAATTACCTTGCTGTAAAAAAAAATAATAATCATATTACTGAGTTCCCTCCAAGGCAGAGGTTCTCAACTCCTGGGTCAAAGACTTATTTGAAGTGTTTGGCTGGACTCTTAAGTTTATTTGTGTTTTTGGTTTGAGTTTGCCTTTTAAAGGTTGTTTTTTATTTGAAATTTAAAACTTTATCATCTCAAACTGTTTCCACCCAATACTTTTTGGGGTTTATTTGGGTCACAGACTGTGGTTGAAATAATTTGAACAGAACAACATTAGCTGTACGTGCCTCTATGAGGCACCTGTAGGCTCTGATGTCACTTTAGATCCAAACTTTGCTAGATTTAACTAGCTTAACCTAAAGCAATGATCATAAGTCAGTGGTTATGGAAATTAAATTGTACACCACATCTGTATTTACACTTGTGATTGCAATAAAGTCATACCAATTGCTTTAATTCATGTTTGCTTTGTAGATTTAATAAACCACTTTTCGCTGCTATTTAAAGCTGCTGGGGACGAATGTTGGAAGTTACATTTCTGATTTTTAAGAGGCATTTTTACTTTATTTTTACCATGATTCCTTGTTGTTTCCTTGCCGAACAAAAAAAAGGCAGTAATTTGCATTTCGTTCTGGTTCGTTGATGGCGTTCCTCGTGATGTGGCGTCATGTGATGTGACAACATTAAATGAAATACAGAAACAGTTTAAATAAAAAAAAAATATTATAGCTATCGTCTCCAGCAGCTTTAATTATATTACAAAATAATCAAAAATCTTAACAATTAGCAAAACTCATTTTATGTTACAATGTTGGGTGAGTTTTGGAACTGGCTTTTTGATGTATTATGAATATTATGATTTCTTGTTATTTGTGTGTGTGTGTGTGGGGGGGGGGGTACATATAATTCACATTTTCTTGTTTTGTCTTGTCCTCGTCTGTTTTGTGATGTTTATTTATTTCCTTAAAATTGTTCCTTAATGTTTAAAAGAAAAAAAAACAAAAACTATTTAACTATTTACTACTTTTAAAACTACTGCAAACAAATGTCCTGTACTTGTTAAATACTTTGAGTATTGTAAGATACAAACAGCTAGTATGCAGCAGTACTTACAACAAGAGCATTTCAGTATCCTACAGTTTACTTGGAATCCAGATCTCTTTTGCGCGTTCTTATTTGACTTGTGTGTTTGTTATATAACGTGGCCTCAATGTGACAATAAGTAATTGTCCAATATGTGCAGACGCAACGAAGCATCGAAGCAGAAAGTGTCAAACGCGTAGTTGTCTTAATCTCTCTGTAAAAAAAAAAAAACAACATCTGTCGTTCCGAAGGTTTAATTGGCGAGAATGTATTTCATGCTTTCAAAGTTAAAACATATGTTGTATAAGTGGCCGTTGCAGGTTATGGTGGTTGATGCTCTATAGCTTTAATAGCTCTATACTCTGAAGAAAACGGCATCAAAGTGGGAAAAAAAAAGATGGAAGAAAGGAAGGAGGGAAGAGAACATTTGAAGAACTTCCCTGGGAACAAGGCTGAAGAATGTTTGTTTTTTTTTAGTTAAAGATAAAGAAAAAAAACCTCCCTTATGTAAAAAGACTGAATTTTTTTGTGTTTATATTCAATCATATTTTCTCCAAGGTTACTAAAATAATGTGTGCTTTTACATTCACGTACATCCACAGTGATAAACACATGCTCATTTTCTCTCTATTACACATTTGTTCACTTTTAAATGCTCTGCCTTTCTTTCCTTCCCTTAGACTTAGTGGAGTGGTGAGTGGTCAGTTGGTTGGCAGCTCGTTTATTAAAATTAATGCTATAATACTTCAGTCATGTCATCATATGTAGATTTTTATTGTGAACTGTTCACATCTGTCTGTATAGAGCCGTTATAGAGATTTTATAACAGTTTATTTGTTTGTACTTTATTCTGACAAAGTTAACCCACAGTTTACAGGTAATGGTAATTCCTGCTTTTCTTTCCTAAAGTTAAAGATGTTTTAGACCAGTGTTTTTCAACCTTGGGGTCAGGACCCCAGGTGGGGTCACCTGGAGTTTAAATGGGGTCGGCTGAAATGTCTAGTAATTGATAATAATAATATTACTGATACTGTATTCTATACTTTCACTTTATCAAACAGAAATCTGGTTAGGTAGGGTCACCTGAAATTCTTAGATAAGATATTTAAATGGGGTCACTACCCAAAAAAGGTTGGAAACCACTATTTTAGACATTTTAGGATTGTGATGTGTGTAATATCTGATACTGGTTATTCCTGACATGTAAATCTTGTAATTTTTCTCTGATCATAATATTAATGGATTTCTGTTCTTGTCTTTACAGTGTTAAGTTTCTAGCATTCGCCTTCTCTCTAATGAGGAGTCGGTAACCAGTAATCACATATTTGTGGCTGGAGCCACCTGAGCGGCACGTGGGACACGGAAGGACAGTTTGAAGGAGATCTTTGGGGTGACAAGAGAGCCCAGAGGTTAAATCATGAATCTAAAAAAAAAAAAAAAAATGAAATCACTTGGTCTGCTCCTCCCATTCTTACCAAAGCAGCCTCTGGAAACTCCGACCACACTACCGACAAACTGTCCTACTAACCCCCCCTTTTTTTTGGTTCTTTCTGTTGGCTTTTATTTTGGAAACACTGACTGAGCATTGCACTGACACACTTTTGGAGCAAACGGGACTTCTATTACACTTTACAGATGACATGTCTCCGACAACACGATACCCGCCATCTTGTAGGAACTCCGTCCCGTCGGCAACTTCACCGGTCTCTGAAAAAAACAAAAAACATTAACATTGGTCTTCACATGGACTGGATGAACAATGTAGCATCTCTGCTAACATACTGTAGCATTGTTGGCTGGGATTTAACTTGACAACCCATCAACAAATCAAAGAGAGAGGATTATTATGCATTTAAGGGATCTTTCTAGATGTCATTCTCCTCTTGGGTTTTTTCCAGTAAAAAAAAAAAAAAAAATTAAAAAACTAAAGGAAGAAAGGGTACATGAGAGACAAAAGATTGGTCTTGATCATTAGGGTTCTTAACATTCCAATATTAAAAAAAAAGAAGAGATGCACAAATGCTACAGTCATAATTAAGCTTAACACTTGAAAAGTATGTTTGCCATTGAACTTATGTCTTCCATTCACTTCTATTTGACGGAAACACTGCCCTCCTCACACGATAATCAGAAAAGAGCACTTACTTTGAAGCTGAACAAACAAAGCACATGTAGCATCAGCTCGACAAAGTCATGTACGGAAGTCTGCACATCAAAACTCACTATCATATAAAAATAAGACTTATCGTTATCTCTCATGTACTTTACATGGGCATCATCTTCAAAAATCCATGTTGGATACCAAAGGTCCTGTAGCATGCACTTGCTGAATGACCTTCTGTTGTGTGTTGTATATTAGAAGATAAATTCAGTGTAAGCTGTGAGCTGTGAATACTCGTACTGCCCGTCTCTGTTTGGTACCAAGTCCATTCTCCAGCAGAGATCAATCCTAAACTGCCACCCATCCCATCCCTAAGTGCACATTTCGAGTTCTCGGAGGAACTTTTCCCATGGACTGACTGACACAGTTCTCAGCCACAAGGAGAAAACGGACTGAGGCGAAACAGCTCCTTGAAGCTTGTTGGCCAAAAGTTCATGGCTGGCCCAAATTAGGAGAAAAGTAGCACCCCTATCGAGGATCTTGAAAATTATTGTTTTAAGGGACCAAATCAGAGAAATGCAATCTCCCTCCCACACTACCTGATAATAAAAAAAAGGCCAACAACACTGCCAGTTAGGCACAAGACTCCCAAGAGGCTTCATGCCCCAGATGCATACTGCCCCGCCTCGCTCGTCCCTCTTGCTGCCGATGACTGCTTACCTAGCAAGTCGATGTCGAGAAAGAGTGGAGCCATTAGGCAATGTAGGGTGAACAAGAACAAATGGACCAAGAGTTGATTTACTACGAAAGTGTACAGAGAGAGAAAATCTATATTTTGATAAACAAATCTAAAACTCTCCATGACTTTGGAGGTGATTTCTGGATGGATGGTCCAGGATGGCAGATAATACATTCGAGAAAATAATTAGATACAGATGTGAATAGAGTATTTAACATCATAAAATGACATCAAAGATGGAAAACAAATAATCTGTCCTAAAGGAGGGGTACAGAGGTTCCCCACAAGCAATGGGATTTTTTTTCCCCCTGAAAGACAATGAGCAATGACAGACTCTTGCCTGTAAAGACATGAGGATGACAAAGGATGGACGCTGAGATAAACAAATGAAGAGAAAAAAAAAAAGATAATGCATTTTTGTAACTTTGTTTACCAGCATGACTACTTTGCATGACTGTCTTTTCTGCAAGCCCTTGGTTGAAGACAAGGGTGCTAGAGATACAAAAAAGTATATATAAAATGAATTTAAAAAAAATGTTATATGCAATTAATGTTTTAAAAAAGATTATAACGAGAGAGAAGAGCTATATTTTGTTTTGAGAATTATAAAAAAAAAAAAAATGTGAATATTGAAAGTTGTATGTTTGCAAAGTACACCCCGACTTTTGTTTAGTTTGATGAAATCTCTCTGCTACTACTACTGCCCAACATTGTTCATTTCTATGTTTTACTTTACAATGCAATGAGCTGTGTTTTTTCTATCTTGCCTATTCAATCGACAGTGATCCTTCAAGACTTTGCATTAGTGCAAAAGTTGTTTTTGCTGTCTTTAGTCACAAAGTCCATGTTTTTTTTTTCCCTTTTGAATCATTTGCACAGGTCTCGTAGCAGCAGCAGCAACAGCAGCAGTTGAAAACAAGCTTCCCATGCAGCAACTTTAACAGCTTGATTAGCACTCATAGTTAGCTTATTTCCATTGGCAATAAAACAAAGAGTTGTCACATGATTGTAGCAGGTCAAATGGATAACCACTGGTCCTCTGAGTGTCTTCGATCCTTATTGTTGAAGACATTCTTTAAGAGGTATGGGCAGCCCCGTGGCAGGATTCGGCTGCGATAGGCAGTTCTGGTCCAAGTCGTTGGGGATGCAAAGCTTGGGCTATCCAGTTGTGACAAATAAGACAGTAAGAGATGTAATAACAGCGATCAGTCATGAGAGATTTCAGGTTTGCATGGAACTTATTGCCATTCCAAAGTTTGTGTGTGGTTTTAAAGGACTCAGGTGTGTTGATGATGTGCTTGAATGTAGGTGTTTTGCTATTTTATTTCTAACATAATAAATTCTAGTATATAGACAATGATAATGTGAACACCTCACAGTGATGTGTAAAAAAACGCATGCGTAATGACTTGATAATCTCTCGAGAGGGGAACAGTCTTGACGTATCCCCCTTAGCCTCCTGTCATTGTTTGTCATGAAATCAGTCCTGATAACTAGAAACACTGTGTCGTAGAGCAGAAACGTCTTCCTCCGCGAGGCAACTGGAAACTACTCACACTACTCGCTGTGTCAGCACAAGTGTGGAGAGGTAGCTCTTCTTTGTTTTTTGCCCCCCTGTTTTTTTTAGATTGTCAGGTCTTTGCATCCGTCATTCACCATCTACCAAGTCAGCGACTCATTACAGCGCACAGTTATTATGTGAGCACCAATCAAAAAAGACTCAGAGCTTCCAAAATGATGTCAGAAAATAGAGACAGGAGAAGAGATTCCAGTGTTCTTCAAGGGTGGATTGGTAACGATGTAATTATGAACAGTCACAAGAATCAGTATTTTGTTGTTTCTTCGAGCACCTCATCCTTTGTTTGGTGTTTCAAACGAGTTTCAAGCCCTGCTGGTCCGGGGCTCAGCTCAGGCAGCTGAATGGTCCTCTGTCCATTCCCAGTCCATTGAAGTGGGAGGCTCTCCAGAATCTGAGACTCATCAATGTCATGTAGATCACCTATTAAAGAATTGTGTTAGGTCTACATTGGTTTTACAGGGTCTAGAACTTTTGTCTCTGCAAAAATTGTTCATTGGAGTTTGGTGTTTTTTTTTTTTTTTTACTTTAACTTTTCCATTTCCGAAGCATAAAAGCTACAATGGCTTTGACGGTCACAAAGATGTTTATGAATATTTCAGAAGTAAACCTTTAGAGACGGTGCACACGCTTGCAAAAATTGTTGTACTTTACAGAGCCCTTTGTGTTTTCATGGCCATTTAGTGATTTATTTTTCTTCTCCATTTCCCCTTCCTCTGCATTTTAATTGTTTTATCAATGTCAGGCCAAAAGAAAAACAAAGATCTCTCTGTTTCCACTGCCATTTGATTTAAACACAAAGAAAAAGTGGGTAACAATGCTTTGAGTTCTCAGTTAGATTCTAAATGTAAACAACAGAATCAACCACACTGCTCTTTATATATAATCAATTGGCACTAATTGTTACTCATCAGTTATTTTGTAGGAATAATATGAAATTAAAGCTGCGAATGGCGTCTTAGGGTGCGAAGGAGTGGCCGGGGTCGTTAACCTTTATTGGTTACTTTTTTAGTTAATGCAGTGGTTACTTATTGAATTACTTCATTCTTGCATTAGTTACTTAATTAGTTACTTACATATTTAGTTACTGCATTAGTTACTTACAAATTTAGTTACTGCATTAGTTACTTACATATTTAGTTACTGCATTAGTTACTTACATATTTAGTTACTGCATTAGTTACTTACATATTTAGTTACTGCATTAGTTACTTACATATTTAGTTACTGCATTAGTTACTTACATATTTAGTTACTGCATTAGTTACTTACATATTTAGTTACTCAATTACTGCATTAGTTACTTACATATTTAGTTAGTTACTTTATTAGTTACTTATTGAGTTACTTTCTTAGTTATTTAGTTACTTACTGAAGCAAATCGGATGGAGCCCCTCAGACTAGGTTCCAGGGCGAAACCCCATTCTTGGCCTTTGACCCAAGATGGCTGACTTCCTGTTTGGTTTTGGGCGTGGTCAAAATGTAACTTTTTGCTCATCTTGGGGTCAGAAATACTGTCTAATTTCGTATGAATTGGTCAAACCTGCCAGTTGTGCGGTTCCATCGCATTTGTATAATGCCAAATTCTCTAGTTGTTAGCAGGCCTGAAGTGAGTGGTGAGACTTTGGGCAGGCTGAGGGGGTCAAATGGTGTGGAATAATAATAAGAGCAGAAACAATAGGTTCCTATGTCCCATTCTGGGACTTCGGACCCTAATTATGTGTCCTCTGGAGGCGTTTGAGTGGCGTCTGCAGCCCTGGCACCTTTTCTGATTCCTTTACATTCATGTTTGATTTCTATTCTTTTTATTAAGTTTAATATTCTGTATGCAACCTGCAGCACAAATGCCACTGATCGACACTTACTGTACGCAATGAGACGCACATATTCTGTCGTCAGTTCAGCACAAAATGAAAAATTATCCTAAAAAATATGTTTATTTTACAAACGTATCAGACTCAGTGTTAATTTTGTTGATTTAGTTTTAATCATGGTCTTTTGACTAAACTACAACTTAGTTTTAGTCAACATTTAGTCATCAGGAATATTTCTATTATATATTCTTGTTTTAGTCAACTAAATTACACTAAGACTTCAGTCGACTAAATCAGTTACAGATATAGTCGACTAAAATAAAAAGCACAGGAGTTTATGCATTTTTTAAGGATAAAATTACCATTGATCAATCTGATACAGGATAGTATTAATGTTTGTAAACACAGACAGAATTGATTTGATTTTGATTGGATTTCGTCCCATGTGAACAATAGTTTTGTTTTTATTTGTTGACAAAAATATCAGTTTACAAATCCAAATTTTTTTTTTTTTTATATAATTTTGGCTCACATGTATTTTTTTTTTAATTAGTCATAGTCTAGATATTGTCACTTAAAAAACTGAAGTTGACAAAAACTATGACAAAGATTTTAAGTCAACAAAATTAACACAGATGAGAGAGATTATTTAGGAAAAAAGGTTATATATTTCATTTCTTTTCATTTATTTATTTTTTTTTACAGAAAATATTGAAGTTACAACATACACATATCTAATCACTCCTTTTAACATTACACTAATATCCATGTGAGCATTCCAAAGATAATAGGCTTATGTTCATTTTACATACTGTCAAACTATAAAACAGACTTGCGTACTGGTCCATTGTACTGGAATCTAACTGGGAGAGTAAATAGGGAGCTGAGGAGGTCCACTGGAGTGTTTGTTTATGACTTATTTTTGAAATGTTGAAACACAAAGAAAAACTCATCAAGAACTGTATAAAGTATATTTCAATGGAATGTTCATGATCTATCTTTTTATATTTTGGAGAAAAATAGAAACATATCAATAAAGTGTCATGACTGAACATCTTTTTACTAATGAGACTTAAAAATGTATGAATGTCAATGCGAACTAATGTGAACAAATCTCCATAGCAGCTTGAATAAAGAACTGAAGTCACGAGATGGTTTTTTTTCCAGACATCAAGTTGCTTAAAATCATTGAAATCAACTCACAATAAAAACAAAAATTAACACCAGTGCCGATTTGTTTATTTATTTATTTTTATTTCAGATGAATTATATTAAGTTCTGTAAGACACTTAAGTATTTTATAGTATTTTATATTCAAATCTGTATCTTTATTTGTTTGAATTTGGCTAAAACAAATACTTTAGGTTTCTTTTTGACTGATTTTTAGTGTAAGATGTTGGATTTAATAAAAAATACTACTCTATTCTACAAAACTTTAAGAAATCCTGAGAAATAGGTCAGAAAATACATTTGAATGGATTTAGGGTAATTTTGAAGATGTTTCTGAAACGGCAGTCGTGGATGAACAGTCGCACTACGTCACACCGCATGATTTTGAGACTTTAAATAACAGAATAAATTACTTTTCAAAGTGAGTGCATATATACTGAGGTACTACATGTATAGCATGTTTTTATGCATTTAGATCTTCTAAATTCATTTTGATGAAATGCAGTTGGACAGGACATTTAGGCACCTTAAATCTCAGTGTGTGTTTATTTAAACAAATTGAGTTTTGGCCACTTTTGGGCACTAGGGGCGCTAGACCTGTAACTTTCACGTCAAGCGCCCCTAGTGGCCACAAGCACTGTCGCAAACAGTCAGTCGGGCCAGCCTCCTTTGTCTTTTGATTATGTATGCAGACAGTAGTTGAGCTGTAACTTCGGGATAAGGATTGGCGGTGTCCGGCGTCGGGTGGAAGGCGGGTCGTCGGAGGGGGCCGGGTCTCGGCGGAGTCTTTTTAGCCTCCTCAGAAGCAGTTTTTGCTTGCCTCGGCCATGACCAGGAGTCAAACAGGTGGAAAAATACTAGCTAAAGCCTTAGTTCAATGAGTATATCCAAGCCTGTGGTCACGTGACTGCCGTAAAGTGATCCGTTCTCCAGGTCACATGACCTGCCCAAAGACGGTCCGTCTCGCCAAACTTACATGGTCGGTATTTCAAGATGGGAGCCTCGCTCGGAGCATCGATACCGTCAAGTGCTGTATATCGGCTTCAGGAATCATTTAAAATAACTCATATGGGTTAACGCTTTAGGTCAAAAAGTCCACAGTGTGCCTTTAACTTTAAAATGCAATTATATTCTGACAATGAAAAAGCATTTCTGTTTTTGAGTGAAAATAAAATAAACGTTGCAGCTGTTGAATTAAACCGGAGTCCCATGTCATAATCAATAACCACAAAGCTGAGGATGGCTTCGGCCCTTCGAGCAAAGTCAGACTCCCCGTTGTCTTCCGACCACGGTCTGAAGACGAGACACAGGAAAGGTTAACATTCCTTAGAACACTCTACATTCCTTTGTTGTTTCACGTCTAATGTGGCACGAATAATTCTTAAGTATAATGCTATGAAATGTCCCGGTCTCCTCTTCTGTTTACACCATTTGCTGAAAAAGTGTTTCCATAGCACTTTTGCGACACATTTCAATATCGAAACGCGTGAAATACCTCCCCATTAAGGCGTGAAATTCTGGTGTTTCCATTTACTAGTTTTTATTGCGCCATTTAGATTTTGCACGTTTCCAAGGGTAATGGAAACGCAGCTACAGATGGTGTTGGTGGGAGAAAAAAAAAATGGAGGGAAATGTGTGTGCTATCATCTCATTGGACAGCGGTGAGCGCACTACACACGTTACAGCTAATAAATAGTTTATCACACATGGACAACAGTCTCTACATTTAAGGTTGGCCTTCTTCTTCTTCTTCTTCTTCATAAAAGCAGAAATTAACGCTTTCCCGCCTGCGTTTATTTGTTAATTAGTGGATTCCTGGTTGTTGATTAACACATGGACAGAGCGGGTCATCTGATTCCTAGTAAACAGACTGGTGACGTGTGGACAGATGGGAGTGAGATATATTTGTGAGCACAAGCTGTTTTTTCCTCCCTGTATGAAGTCTGCAGTGAGGAAATGTCTGCAGAGCTTTTCCAGTCGTTAAAACATCAGCTCCCTCTAGTGGTAGTGCCTGCTACTGCAGTTTAATCCCAAATGTTGCATTATTATAGGCTGTGTGGTGAGCAGAGCTGTAAATATTACTATATATATATCTATCTATATATACTGTGTATATAGATAAATATATCCTATTCATGTAGAAGTCCTGTTACTTGATTGAAATTGTACGCAAGTAAAATGACAAGTGAGTCATACGTTATAAACTCAAGTACAAGTAACTCAATTAAATAGTACTCATAATAAAAGGTATAAGCCACCAGGGTTGGGGTCAATTATCATTGTAATTGTGTAAATGATAATTACAATGACACCTTAATTTTAATTGTAATTTTAAAAAATATGTTGCTGTCAATCATAATTAAATTGTAATTGAGTTTAGATAATTGACTTTGTAATTGTCATGAACATTCTATAAAATGTCAATTATAACTTAATGCAAAACTGGGGAACCATGTTACAGTTCTACACATATCAAGCTTTCCCACATTTCACCATTTACAAAAATAAATTGAGGGCTATATTGACACAAAAAAAGGCTCAGACGCACAAACCAAAAATATTAAAATCTATATTTTCATTGATTAGGAAGCCTAACAAGGTAACCAATAGATAGAAAAGAAATTAGATGATAGATATTTGTTTTTCCACTGTATTTTACAGCTGATTTAGGACCCGGAAGGTTAACTTTTATTAGGATATTTATTTTAGACTCAGTAATTGTGTTTAATTGTAGTAGTAGTAAATAATTGAGAATGTAATTGTCTTTCTGAGAAAAAAAATATAATTTGAAATTAATTGTAATTAATGCTGGTCACTGTAATCTTAACTGAATTGTAATTGAACTTGGGTAATTGAAAACATAATTGTAACTGAAAAATGTAACTATGCTCTATAGTTGTTTTTAAAGAGTAAATCATTTTCTTACTTGGATTCAGAAATAAGTGAAAGGGGGTACTTGAGCCAAAAAAGTTTGAGAACTATTGCACTGGAGCACTGAAGGAATTGAAGGACTTCTATCCGTCATGCTTGTTAAGAACAGGAGCGCTGAATGGTGCCAGGCAAAGATGACATTTGATCATGAGGTTGAAGGTTGTCTTTCTCCACGGCTGAAACGGAGGGTAAGGACATCAGGGAGGGGCTGGAGATCACATTTCCACACGACAGCATTCCCAAAAAATTTCATGACCGACAACGTGAGGCAGTGAGGGACGCGGCAGAAACACGGATGGGCAAACGACCGGAGGCGACTTTTGTGTTCAACCCGGTCAAAGGGAGAATCTGGATCTGTGTGAGAGCAACAAGGAAGTAAAGAGACGACAACGGACTTTGATTGTGACAGGATGAGAGCGTGGATCATAAACAATCTGATGAGCTCCAGCAGATGAACGATGTGACCTCATCACTCATTCGTCTCTGTCAACAGTGGTTTTACACCTAGTAAGTACAGTCCTTCACCAACAACAATCTTAACTTTTATATGACTTGTAAACTGAAATAACATCTATTTACATGTGTCTTGCCTGTAAAATATGTATTCTGTGTGTTAGGATGTTTATTGGCATATGTTTGCTGATGAAAAACTGAATCCATTGTTGGTTTTGTTTCTCTGGTTTCAAGCAGGTTTTGATTTTAAGCCCCACGTGTTTGACGAATTCCCAAAAGAGAGGTTTGCAGCGTTTCTCTGATTTGGGGTGCAAAAAGGGATGGACAGCGAGGACTCACAGGCCAATGACAAAGGAGGCATAGAGAAGGAGAGCCATGGAGAGAGTGATAAACATTTGAAGAACCAGCTCAACAGTGAGGAGAAAGGAGAGAAGGAGATCAAAGGGAATGAGAAGGAGAGGAAGAAAGACAGACGTCGTTCCGCCTCTCTGTGGCGGAGTGGATGGGCGCTGAGTGAAAGGATGGCCATCAACGTTTCTGGGATGCACTACGAAACTCAGCTTCGCACTTTAGCCCAATTTCCTGATACCATGCTGGGCGACCCCAAGCGGAGGGCTCGATACTTTGACCCTCTACGAAACGAGCTCTTCCTTGATCGCAATCGGGCCTGCTTTGACGCAATCCTGTACTTTTACCAGTCAGGCGGGAGACTTCGAAGACCTGCAAACATACCCTTGGATGTTTTCATGGATGAGCTGTTGTTCTACGAGCTTGGAGAGGACATCATGAACCGCTTCAAGGAGGACGAAGGTTTTCCAAAAGAGGAGGAAAGACCTCTGCCTACCAATGAGATCCAGAAACAACTGTGGATGCTGTTTGAGCACCCAGAGTCCTCCTCGGGTGCACGAATCATAGCTATTATAAGTGTAATGGTTATCGTGGTGTCCATTCTGATCTTCTGCCTTGAGACTCTACCTGCCCTAAGGAATGACAAAGAGGTAATTATTCCACTGCAAATTTGATTTTAGGACTAAGAACTTTTGTCTTGTGGTAGGTATCTCCTGTTTGAGTAATCTTCTGACCTTTACAAATTATTAGTGCCATCAAGGAGTTATTGGTTTGTTTATCAGTTAGCAAGATTACATCCAAATTACTTAACGGAGTTCGACAAAATCTTCTTCAAAGATAGACTCTATGCCATCAAAGATTCTACTAAATCCAGATCAATATTGATTCTGAATAAGTTTCAAAAATCGAAAAATTCCCCATCTCCCATCTTTGGTGAAATTTCAAAAATGTTTATCTTGGTTCGTAATTGACAGAATGTTATGAAATTGAATTCAGTTATGTCTGGATGGTTCCTCAGTTGCCCGGCAGAGTTTCGTCAAGATTGGATCCCTATTGCACATTTCATCATGATCTTTCCAAAAAAACGAAAGGTGGCACCCATACATTTAGACATACTGTATGGTTATTAATGGGGATTTCTTCCAAGCCTTTAAATTGTGAATGGTCGTGGTACCACGATCAGGATCACTGATCTAGGTAACTGCCAATATCTGGCAAAGAGGATGTTTGGCACTTGGCGGAGGTTTGTGCTCTCTGAGTGTTCTTGTTTAGGAATTGGTACAGTTGGTATTCAGCTAGCCATGTGTAAACTAATTGAAATGTGTTGGTATAGATTACGTTCATTATGAAAGTACAGACGCTAAAATCAAATCGTAGCAAGCTAAAAGTTTTGAATTGGGTATGTGTTCCGGCTTTGGTCACATGAGAGCTGATATTGAGGGAAGTGTTCAAGTAAGCGCTTGGAAAGTACTACAGAGAAAAATACTAACGAGAATCTCTTGGCATTGATGTCTGAAAGCTAACCAGTGGCAGCGAGAATTAAACTTTTGTTAGCCAATGGTGTGATTATTTTAGTCGACTGTTAAACTTGATACACTCGGATTCAGGAAGTGTTGATGGGTACATTAAGTAATGGATGGGTGTTGAAACAAATAGAAAAGGAAATGACAGAGAGGAGACAGTTAGGTGTGTTAATAAAAGGTCACAAGTTGCTATATACACAGGCAAAGGTGAGCCAAGGCCTCCCAGTGGCTTAGCGACTCAAAGGTCTCACAGAATGAGTGGCATACGTTGGGTCATGTTAACACATTCCTTCAGTATCGCTGTGCTGGGCCAGGCTGTCTCTGCAGTTCGCTGCCAGGAGACCACTGTAACCTATTCTGGTCCAAGTCAGTGGTCGATTCACTGAACTGCTCGGGCGACGTCACACGGCTTCACCGACAGGCAGATGGGAATAGCGTCAAAGGAGGAGACGGATGATGAGAGTTACACTGCGACACTCATGTTTCTCTTTGGAGATCTCACAGGGTTATATTTAGTCTAAGGAGAGCCCTTGGAGCTCATCAACACATACATATCCACCTTCAGCAATAAACACCGTCACGACCCGCTACTGAAAGTCACAAGTTTATTCAAACTACCCTGCAACATGATACTGTACACCTAACTAATCAAAGGTTTCAAACAGATACTCCCATAACCACGCTCCTCCCTTTCCACATTTTCCTTAACTACGTGTTTGGTGTAAGCCTTTTTTAATGGCCCCCCATTAAATTCTTGAATATGAAGCTAGCTGATACAGAAGAGTATGACAGGTGGACTGAAAAACAGACCGGAGCTGCAAAATGGCAAACCGCTGATGACGCAATGCTTTTATGTTGTTGCCAAAAGTGAGAACCAATGGGACGAAGGTGGCAAGCAACATACCGTGGTTTATTAGAATACCAGCACTGCTGAAGCGTCTCTACTGTGAAATAGTTTCTGTGCAGATTTGTCAATGACCAAATAACATTTCACACATGAATGCTCTATTAGGTGCTACAGAATGTCAACTCGGAAGTTAGCATCATATCAGATCCAACAGAGGATAAAGCCAGAGCTAATTTAAATATATTTTCCTTTGAACTGGACATACTTTACTTTTTATTTTTTCAGGTTTACCCATTCTTGAAATATACTAGTCACGTTACAAAAAGCAAGCATTCCATCTGCTAAACTGAGTTAATTAAGCTTCAAACCAAATTTTCTAATTTTGCCTAAGGACAACATCAAGAAACAATTGTAATTCATAGTTTAAGATTAATATTGTTGTAGATTGGCCCAACCAGGTATGAAAAGATCGTTATCACTTTAAACAGGAAAACTTAACCAACTAACCAAGAAAATACTTGTGCACATTTAATATATAAATCACATACACCACAAAGCCTGATTATGCAATCTATGGTTACATTTCATATATACAGATCAAACTACTTTTTCACACATTCAAATATATCCTGGATTGTCTCGAGATCCGAGAAAATGTTTCTACACCGTTTTTTTTTTTTTAGTTATTTCTTTGATACAAAACAGCTTGTGGACAATAGGTGTGAATGTTTATTCATTATCTGTTTGTAAAAGCCACATTAGCAGCAGAGCTGAGTGTTGCCATATATTTTGGATGTAATAATCTGTCATTAGGCTTTTGTGTTTGTGCATTTTGTGCCAGAGTGACCAACCCAAGCACATTGGCTGACTAGCAACAAACGATTGTTGCAGAATGGGACACGTTCCCACAGCAGTGTGTGAGCAGGCTGGTGAACAGCATGGGATGGAGGTTCCCGGCTGTTGGGACTCTGTGGAGATTCTTTCACATGCTACTGCGGCTCTTGTTTGTTAAATAACAACACGGCGTGCACATACAACAACAAAACGCCACGTAATAAAATCAAATAAAGGAATAGTGACGTCACAAATGGCTCAGGTGGGTGACAGAAGTCATGGTCAGGAGGGGAATTGGCAGCAAACAACTTTGAGTGACATGAAAACCACAAAGAAAGCAACACATAGCTGCAGTGTCAGGCCAAGAATGGCAACCACTGAGCTAAGGGGCTTTGCAGGATTTATATAGTTGGTAACCCCGCCCACTCACACCTGAGACCAATGTTCAATCAGACCCTTGGTTGTCAAACTGGTCACCAATCAGATTTGGCTAATCAGGTCAGGTCAGGTTACTTTATTTGTACCCGTAGGTACATTTTCTTTGCAGTAAAACACACAAAACACAAGAATGTGACAAGCAAACCAGACATTGATTAAAATACCTTTAGTTCCACAAATAGAGGATTGAAAGATAAATCAAAGACAAAGATATAAATACAGAAAACATAGGTAAGAGCAAAAAAATAACTTATAGCACTGAACACAGCACGTTTGTGTACATAACAGCAACAGGAATAAAGTGCTTTGAGTCCTACATTTAGGGGACGAACCGCCATCCAGAGGGAAGAAGCTTAAAGTGACAGTGCAAAGGGTGGGAGTTAACTATTGTCTGTACCTGCCGACTGTACAGTGAATGTAAATTCATCTGTGACTCACCCAACACTGCACTTGATCCTTTGACAATTTGGTCAATGAACTTTATTTGTCTTAGGGTTTTCTGACCAAACCACGAGAAAAAGATCAAGTGTGTTCAATAAAAGAAAAATTAAACATGGTCATCATTGTACAATCAGTATATATGGTGTATTATTATTATTATTATTATTATTAATAATGATGATTTATTTACTTTCAAATATAATTCATATGTTTCTGTCTTTTCCATTGCAGCTGCCTCATTCCTCATCCAAGAATGGATCGGAGCCAATGCCTCCCCAACCAAGTATCTTCCAAGATCCCTTCTTTATGGTGGAGACCATATGTATATGCTGGTTCTCCTTCGAACTCATCATGCGTTTTTCTTGCTCTCCCAGCAAAACAAAGTTCTTAAAAGACGTCATGAATATCATTGATTTGGGCGCCATTTTACCATATTTCGTCACTCTTGGAACAGAGCTAGCCAAAAGCGACGAAGCCTCCCCCACCACGTCATTGGCTATCATCAGAGTCATCAGGCTGGTGAGGGTCTTCAGGATTTTCAAGTTGTCCCGTCACTCCAAAGGCCTGCAGATCCTTGGTCAGACACTGAGGGCCAGCATGCGTGAACTGGGCCTCCTTATCTTCTTCCTCTTCATTGGCGTCATCCTTTTTTCCAGCGCTGTCTACTTTGCAGAAGCCGACCACAACGGAACAGCCTTTGTCAGTATACCGCACGGCTTCTGGTGGGCGGTGGTCACGATGACCACAGTGGGCTATGGTGACATGTACCCAGCTACGGTGTGGGGTAAGATGGTGGGCTCTATGTGCGCCATCGCTGGTGTCCTCACCATCTCGCTACCCGTGCCTGTCATCGTGTCCAACTTCAGCTACTTCTACCATCGGGAGACTGAATGTGAAGATCACATAGAGTACACTCACGTCTCAACAAGTTTGTGGGAGGACGAGGAGCCGGCTGAGGAGGAACTTGAGGAAGGGGACAGGGATCCAGATGGAGAATACTATGCAGTTGAAGGCATCTGTAATCCTCTGAATGGGACTTTGCTGAGTGGACTGTGTTCGGGACAGAACAGAGATTACAGAGGAGGGAACGTGTATCTGAGGCAACCTCTGGTTACTCAAGTTTAGAGTCATTTCTACAGTGGCCGTAAAAGCTCACAACACAACACAAAACGCACTGATAGCTCACAACACAACACAGAATGACGAACGCCACACAAAACGAAAGCGCACACACACACAAACTCCACAACACAACACGAAAGCGGTCGAGGAAAAATCCACGAAGAATAGCGACGATAACGTTGGTGTCAGTGGCCGAGCCTTTTCTTCGCTCTTCTTCGTGGATTTTTACCAGACTGCCGTGTTGCGTTGTGAGCTTTTACAGCCACCGTACATTTCTGCCTTTTAACAAAGATTGTTTCATGACTGATGAAGTGAAACACATACTATGTAAAAAGGTAGATGTTCCTAAAGAGAGAAACCAGCAAACAAGCAGCTCTCCATTTGCATATAAAAGCTAACACTGATATACCTCCTAAAGACATTTCTGACTTTTTAGTTGTATTTAATTGTATTTATTGCGACTTTAAAGCAGTCTAAACAAATAAAAGCTATAGTTGAATTTTAAAAATGTCTGATTCTCAGGGTTTAGATTGTTGTTTATCTGTGTTTTATTTGTTTATGATGAATGCCTGCACTTGGAAAGTAACTGTAATGTCTTAGTAATGCCACTTAGTGCCTTAAGGATTGAAGTGGAAGCAAACATATGAATAATACGCAACTCATGCATCCTTTTACACAGGCTATAGCTAAAGACAACATCTCTGTATAATTCAACTGCTTTCTTAGGTGCCCTGAGTTTTTAATAAAGATTGTATTATATTTGAATAATTTTCATAAAATGTGTTTTGATGTGTGTGTACTTTAATTTGTATGTGACTCTGAATGCCTGTTACGAGGTTTTGAGCAACAATAACAATTAAAAAGAATTTAGCATTTGATGTTAAACTTCCAGGCATGCATTATTACAATTAGACTATAATAAGAAAATGAATGTGGTCATCATTTGATATGTAACTAAATGTTTATGTGCAGCACAAATGTTATTTAGTTGAGCACATTTGTCTCCCTGAAATAAAGCCCTGACTTCAAACTGGGTGCACAGGGTGGACTGATTTATGTGGTATTTGCATGTTCTCCTAATGCTTCCAAAAAACATGTATATTGGACTAATTTGAGTTTCTAAATTGTAAATTGTGAGATGAATGAAGGAATTATATCTTCATTCCTTTTGTTTTTTATTTTTTGAGTAAAAAATACAGTAAAAACATAAAATAAATATTGCATATCTGTTATTTCCGCTAGAGGGCGCCCCTGGACTCAAAATAACTATACTTTTTATTCCTGTTAACGTCACAGTTGAATCCCTTTAGATTTTATTCATAGTTCAAGCTTGGATTGTTGTATGATCATTGATTTAGGGGGGAAAAAATAAATAAATAAAAATCAGATATTTATTTCAACTTTATTAATCATTAAAGCACATTTGAGCTTGATAATTGTAAACATAATTTTTCTTTCCAAACATCCACTGTTTCCTCTCAACACTTTTAAACTGTCATAAATTATAAGATAGATCAAAAAAATATAAAATAAATTATAAGACAGTTCCATACTTTAAATAGCAACAGAACACAATCAATAAATAAATAAGTTATAAAAAAAAATTACTCAAGTAACAACATTTTTACACCAAACAAAGTTCTTATTGTAAATAAATATTTAAATATATGTGCAGATTGGTGCTTGTTTTTTTGTTTTTTGTTACTTTTCTGCTGAAAAGTGAGGACTGATCATTGAATTGAGACCCATTCCAAAAAGGTCGTCAGAGTCCACATCAATGTTCCTCAGGTCGTCTGGAGGTGTTGCTGATGCACTCACTGATGTCAGAGCGTTCCTCAGCGGCAGGAACCGTGTGAAAGGTAGTGAGTGTAGGTCTGTGGATCGTCTGGAGGCCAACGACACAGGAAATCCATAGTGGGAGGACAGGAAGCGGGTGTATCCATCAGCCAGGAGGAGCTCCCTGAAGGTGCACTCGTCTTCTGAGTAGTGACTCTGGTGAGGACCCACACAATCAGATTACGACCCACACAATCAGATTACAACCCACACAATCAGATTACGACCCACACAGTCAGATTACAATCCACACAATCAGATTACGACCCACACAATCAGATTACGACCCACACAATCAGATTACGACCCACACAGTTAGATTACGACCCACACAATCAGATTACAATCCACACAATCAGATTACGACCCACACAATCAGATTACGACCCACACAATCAGATTACGACCCACACAATCAGATTACGACCCACACAATCAGATTACAACCCACACAATCAATCAGATTACAACCCACACAATCAATCAGATTACAACCCACACAATCAATTAGATTACGACCCACACAATCAATCAGATTACAATCCACACAATCAATCAGATTACAACTCACACAATCAGATTGCAATCCACACAATCAATCAGATTACAATCCACACAATCAGATTACAATTTACACATATTACAACCCACACAATCAGATTATAATTTACACAATCATATAACAACCCACACAATCAATCAGATTACAACCCACAAAATCAATTAGAGTACAACCCACACAATCAGATTACAACTCACACAATCAGATTAAATAGAACTGTTACATTTCAATTGTAATTGACAGTTTTTATAGAATGTTCATGCTAATTACAATTACACAGTCAATTATCTGACCTCAATTACTATTCAACATATTTTTTCCAATTACGGTTACAATTATAATTATGTCATAATTGTATTTAATTACGAATTATGTGATTACAATTATAATTGACCCTGACCCTGACCCTGACCATGGTACGGTGGCTGAGAAGTGCAAAACACATTTTTAAAATTATTACAACACTTTAACAAAAGGTCAAAATAAATGAACAAATATGGAAATACTTTTGAAATTACAATGTGCCTTTGTAAATCTGTCTCAATATTTGTAAAAGTGTTTTGCTAATTATGAAAATGTGTTTTTAAAATTGTAAATTTGTCGTGGCATTTGTAAAAGTGTTTTGCTATTTGTATATATATATATATATATATATATATATATATATATATATATATATATATATATATACTGTATATACATTTTTTTTTAGATGAATATGTATATATATATTTTTAAAATTGTAGATGTGTTTTGCTATTTGTATTTTTTAGATACTTATGTATATTAATTTTTAAAACTGTAAATGTGTTTTGTATACCTTGGGGTCCTCAGTGTTCATAGCCTACCTGCCCCCTTAGGTGTCCTGCTCGGTCCACGCACAGAAACAAGGATGATGTCTGACCCTGGATCACTGTGTGTCCTGGTTTCACTGATTTTAACAGCAGTAAACCTGGAAACAGGAACAGATGCTTCTTCTTACCCAATGTTTCATAAATCCAGTAAGTTCTAATACAGTGGGTCCGTATAAAAGCCCACAAAGTTTAGAACCACAACATTAATGAACACGTCATTTCCTGGAAACACTAAATAGAATAAAGATAACTGCAAGTTGCTCACTGATTATTATTATATAGTAAGGATCAAAACTAGTGAATATAAATATAAAACAACCATCACTTTTATTTTCAACATTAGCAGCATCCAGGGTTGAGGTCAATTACATTTTTTAATGACAATTACATTTTCAATTAGCCATATTCAACTACAATTCAACTGACCAGCATTTTTCCCAATTACAATTAAATTACAATTATTTTTTTATCCTCAGTAGGTCAATTACAATCACGTTCTCAAAGTTCAATAACAATGAATCACAGTTAATGAGCCTGAATTAAATATTTTAATGAAAGTTAATCTTCCTCTTGTGTTAGCTTCCTGTTAGCATCTCTAATGCTAATGGGTCCTAAATCAGCTGTAAAATACACTAAAAACTAATATCTATCATCTAATTTATTTCATATCTATTAGTTACCTTGTTAAGCTTCCTAATCAATAAAAATATAGGTTTTAATATTTTTGGTGTCAGTATACCTCTAGATTTAAATTTATTAAAATGGTAAAATTATGGAAAGCTTGATATGAAGCATATTTTAATAACTGTTAACTACATATGTGTAGAACTGTACACATAACTGTAACATGGTTCCCCAATTCTGCGTTAAATTATAAATGACAATTTTTATAAAATTTTTTTATGGCAATTACAATTACAAAGTCAATTATTTTTAAAATTACAATCATTGTAATTATAATTAGCAATTATGTGATTGCAATTATAGAATTGACCCCAACCCTGGAAGCATCATATGAAAACAATACAGTTGCTAACCTCCCAGTGGTGCATGGTGCACCGTAAAAAGTTAACTCATTTATTCATTTCATAACTATACATTACAACAATCAAAAAACACGTGAATGAAAGAAAACACTTGTACAACTCACTCTGCCTATGAACAAGAAACAACATTTATTAAATGATGTATTAATTACAGCTACTAAAATTGGATAAAATATAGAATACAGTATCGAGTGCTTTGTATGGCGTATTTCAAACACTGTTTTAAACAATAACAATAAAAGTACAGTATGTTTGTGCCCCTTGGTCATTTATTTTGTTTTTGTCACGCTCTTGTATTGAAATACAGTTAAAAAAATGAAATAAAAAACCCCTAAATGTGTCTCGAACATTAGTTCTCTGAGGATTAATCTACAAATTCAAGACAATGAGTGAAATTTAAAGTGGAATTTAGTTAAACTACAACATTTATATGATTACTTCAGTCATACAGTTATAGTTGATACAGTCTCCCTTGTAAAAATGTATCTAATTATTGTCTCCTATTGTCAGAAGTGTGATTAAAAAAAGCCTTTACAGCATAAAATAATCCTGTTTCAATAGATTACAAGAAATTATAGTATTTATTAGAGCAATTTTATTATTAGTTTGTGGTGAATTTGTCCAAAAAAATAGCCTAGAAATTAACTAGGAACATTTTCTGATTATTTTTTATTTTTAATTATTTATTTTAATTTTTTTTCTGATTATTTTTTAAATTCTCCTGTACCCCAGTTTGGGAACCACTGTTCTAATACATCATTGACTTATTTCTACTCACTATTCGGGCTCTGGGATTCACTTCCAGAGACTTTTCCATCCTGTGAAATATGCAAATACATCCCACGTCTGTGATTAGCTGCAAGAAGGAGAATAAAAACAAGATTATACAACACATTAGAAGACGTGACATTGATATGAAAATAAGTGAAGTACCTGTGAAGAGATGCGTCTCTCTGACGTGGCTATCAAAGGCTAGAATTGGGTTAGAGTCACTCAGGTAAAACGATAACGAGAAAGGAAAAGGAAGAACTAGAAAAATTGAGGAAAAATAGGAAAACCGTGCGTTTGTAAACAGAAACATTTCTTTAAAAAAAAAAAAAAAAATCACTTGTTGAAGCTTTAAAAAGAAAAAATAAATACAAGAAATAAATAAGTATCCCGAAGACAAGAATAAATAATAAATACAGGAATCTGTGCGAGCAACTTTTTTGTACTTGAGGAGAATTTGAAGAGTTTATAAAGCAGTTTGAAGAAGGAGGTCCTTTTCACCAGCATGAGTCAGACCTTTGTACATAAATAAAGAAGAAAAGTCATACATTAGGATTGGTTTCATTGTGACTGATATGAGTTGAAGTGGGTGAAGAGGTTTTGCTAAACACTCACCAGCAAAACGACATTTTTTTTTTTTTTTGTCGTCTGTACAAAACTTGTTAAATCTGGAAAGTAGGCAATTGTGAAATTGCAGGAATAATATTAATAAGAACATTAATATAAATAAGAACATTTCTGTAGCAGCGTAAACACAGCTTCCTGTGTGACCTTCCTATGAAATGCCTTTGTTTCTGTTTGAAGTTAAACTTTTCCAGCTCGTGTTGCTACTTGGATCAATTCATATTCCATTAAATATAATACAATATAATATAATATAATAAACCTTTATTGATCTCCTATATAGGGGAAATTCATATGTTGCAGGAAACACCATAGAATAGCAAAAGTAAACAGTAAGAACAAAAATAAATTCCAACATAGGATAATAGTGCAAATGCACAACTGTGGGACAAGCATTAATTAGAAAAAGATAAAAAAAAAAATAAAAAAAAAAATAGATTTAAATAAAATGTAAAACAAAAACAAAACAACAATGAATTGAACCAAACCGAAATAAGTCTTTCTCCTTCTCACTTCCTTTTGAGCAGACATATTATTACAAACATGGAGTTTATCTATTATTTTGAACACCTCTGATTGTTCTTCTCTGTTGTTTCCTCTTTTTGTTCCTTTTAGTTTTAGTTTTCTTGTCCCTGCTCGAAAAAAAAACCCCCAAATGAATGAAAAATGAAATGAACGGCATAAAAACCACAAATTGCCCACAAACTAATGAATAAAAGGTCAATTATTCCTATAATCCTTGTCATCTGATGTCACACACTGTGTGCATTTAAAATCCAATGATTTTGACATGATTACAACTTCAAAACACTGTTGACAGCTTAAAATGTCAGTTTATTTAGTATATATCATACATTTTCTATGGGCATATTAGGGATAAAGACAGGCTATCTACTTTGGGGCCCCCTAGTGGCTCATGGGCTCTATGCAATTACATGGGTTGCGTATAGCAAGAAACTTCTATGTGGACAAAAAACTGATTTTTTTAAAAATTTGTGTCAGATTACGTCTTGTTAAAGTAATGGTTTATGGCAGAAGTATGCAACTTTTATCGGGGCCACAAAAATGTGTTTGTTTGATCAGAGGGTCACATGATCAACATTCATGTCAGCATTTAGAATAATGAGAAATCTGAGCATTAATACAGGAAATATCAATCAATCAATCAATCAATCTTTATTTGTATAGCGCCAAATCATAACCAATGGTATCTCAAGGCACTTTACAATAGAGCAGTCTTAAGGACGGACTCTTCATTTTATGGATACACACATATGCATATATACGTATATACACATACATATGTATCCCACACCCAACATGAATTCATAACAAGTTTTGTGTGTTTTTCTGTCATTCTGTGTATGTTTGTTGGCTGTAGTCCTTTTGTGTATTTTTCCTGTCAAATATATGTTTTTTGGAGTCATGTTGTGTATTTGTGCTGTCATTTTGCATTTTTTTGGAATCATTTTGTGTATTACTGTTGTCGTTTTGCTTGTTTGTTAGTACAATGGGGTTGCTGAGTTGTTTTCTTATCTTTTTGTGTACTTTTGTTGTCATTTTCTGTAATTTTGTGTATTTTTCGGAGTAATTTTGTGTATTACTGTTGTCGTTTTGTTAATTTTTGTAGTGTTCTTCTCTAGTCTAATCCTGTATTTTCCTACAGTGTTTTAATTATTTGTGTTTCTTAATGTATTCTTGCTCTTCTTTTGTGTACATTTACTTTGGGGCCGCATAACATTAGACCGAGGGCTGAATCTGGCCCCTATGTCTTTGTTTATGGGGTCTTAATAAGTCGTGATATGATACCTAACATAGGAAATTCATTTATTTCATTTTTTACCTTTGTGAAATGACAAAAATTCTTGCTTATTCATGTGTGAGACACAGATTTTTCAGTAACTAAGTGTCCAAGTTTCACAATGACAAGAAGATGTAACGTAAACACGTTTCTGCGTCATCTACGGAAACACGGCCAAGCGCGTGTTTGCAGCGGAAGTGACTCAGACTGTTTTGAGTTTTACTGTGTTTGATCTTTTTATGATGGGTGTTTTAGAGTGAGAGAGTGGGAGGGAGTGGGAGACACTGGTTTACATGCAGGACAAGTGTTTACCGGACATGGAGATGTTTTCAACGTCACACTGTAAACCCAGCACTGCATCACTGCCACTCTGAATGTGATGTAATGAGGAGGTCAGTTCAGACGGAGCTGTTGGAAGAGCTGAGTTTCAGATTAAGAGTCCAAAGACGTTTAATCTAAAGTACATCATTTCATTTATCAGCCAATAAATAAAGGTTTATTCACATTCATAAGCTTATGACTTTAGAAAATACTTTACCAATGATTTAAATATTTTTGGTTTTAAGCAAATTCTAACCACGGGAATTCTTATTTACCAATTTAACATTTATTGTTGAATGAAATAGTCAACATCTTTTAAAATTTAATGTACGTTTATAAAGTTTAACTCAACCAAACTGTAAAAATGCTTAAATTCCCTTAAAATATTGGTTAAATGTAAGTGAAACACACTGACCTGTAATAGTTATAATGTTATGCAGATAATACTCATATAGGGATTGGAGCTAAAACAGGAATGTTATATACAGATTATTTCTTTAGCATTAGCATACCTGTTCCAGCCTTCAACCCCCCCCTCATGCATCACTGAGCTTTAGCTGTCACTGGTTAACGACTATTAGACCAAAAGGAATACAGCTCCTCTCTAATGCCACACACTTACTTACTTTCCATCACTCATGCTAATACCAAGCCGACAGTTCCAGGATAAACTATGGATTTGCATTTTAATAGCTCACACCGTTGAACAGCACAAAAATTATGTGATGTAAAAAAAAAAATGATACCAAGATAAATAATTTCACGACTTTTTCCACCTTTAACGTGACCTACAACCTGTACAGTGCAACTGAAAAACAAACTGAAACCTTTAAAAGGGAAAAAATAAAAAACTGGTTGCATAAACATACACACCCTTAAACTAATACTTTGTTACAGCACTCAGTGTTTTTGGGTCTATCAATGTGGCACATCTTGATGAGGTAATATTTGCCCACTCTTCTTTACAAAATTGCTCCAAATGTGACAGATTGTGATTGTATCTCCTGTGCACAGCCCTCTTCAGATCACCCCACAGATGTTCAACGGATTCAGGTCTGGACTCTGGCTCTTCAGTTGATGTGGGCGTGTGCTTAGGGTCATTGTCATGTTGAAAGATAAAGTTCCTCTTCAGCTTTCTAACAGAAGCCTGAATGCTATGTGCCAACACTGTCTGGTATCTGGAACTGTTCATAATTCCCTCCACCCTGACTACGACCCCAATTCCAGATGAGGATAAACAGCCCCAAAGCATGATGTTGCCACCACCATGCTTCATTGTATTGTGTTGTTTTGGTGATGTGCAGTGTTGTTTTTGCGCCAAACATTTAGAATTATGGCTAAAAAGTTCAACCTTGGTTTCATCAGACCATAACACATTTTCCCACATGCGTTTGGGAGACTTCAAATGTGTTTTTGCAAAATGAAGCCAGGCTTGGATGTTTTTCTTGGTAAGATAAGGCTTCCATCTTGCCACCCTACCCCATAGCCCAGACATATGAAGAAGATGGGAGATTGTTGTCACATGTACTACACAGCCAGTACTTGCCAGAAATTCATGCAGCTCCGTCAACGTTGCTGTTGGCCTCTTGGCAGCCTCCCTGACCACTTTTCTTGGTAAAGTCACTGTTGTGCTATATTTTCTGTACTTGATGATGACTGTCTTCACTGTGTTGCATGTTATATCTAATTCTTTAGTACCCTTCACCTGACTGATATCTTTGAACAATGAGATCCCTCTGATGCTTTAGAAGTTCTCTGTGGACCATGGCTTGTGCTGGAAGATGAAAAGCTACGAGAACAGCTGATCTTTATTTGGGGTTAATCGGAGGCACTTTAAATGGTGACAGGTGTGTGCTGACTCCATTTAACATGAGTTTGAATGTGATTGGTTAAATCTGAACACAGTTATAAGATGGTGTGCACACGTTTGCAACCTCATTCTCTCAGTTTTTTATTTTTACTTCACCTCCCTGGAAGGTTTCAGTTTTTTTTTAATTGCATTGTACAGGTTTTAGGTCACATTAAAGGTGGAAAAAGTTGTGAAATAATTTTCTTGGTGTCATTTTTTTTTACATCACAAAAACCTGACATTTGAACACGGGTGTGTAGACTTTTTATATCCACTGTAAATCCCTTGTGAGTGAGTGAATGCATGAAAAAATGTGAAATAACTCCATCACCAAGATGCTTACGGGTATGTTTTTGTTTTTTTTTAATTACATCTTTTACAATCATTATCATTATCATCATAATATATTCAATTATTTCACTATTCTCCAATAATAGGAATTTAAATCATAACACAATTTGCTTGTTTTTTTTTTTTGTTTTTTTTTCGCCCCAAAATGTACACATACAAGTAGCATATCTTTAAATGTCAACAATTTAAAACATATTTCTTTTTTTTTTTTCTTTTCTTATTTTTTTTTGGACCATAAATGAAATTTCCGTCAGTCTTGAAACAAAGTATGAAATGAACATACGGTTTAATACACACACGCACACACACACACACACACACACATACATACATACATACATACTGTACATACATACATACAATAGCAGTTATCATTAAAAATAAAAAGATAAAAAATAAAGTACACACGTTTTACAAAGTCCTGATCCAAGCTTTCACATCATTAGATGATTGATATCATGACGTTCACTCTAAAATGGTTGATTCTGGCATGCATATGAACACAAATGCTGACTAATTCAACTCTTTTTTCACCCTCAATTTAAATACAATTGTCTCATAAAGAAACTCGCTTTGCCTCCTATTCACATTGGTTGATTCTTGTCTCAGTTATGGCTTAAGAACATGTTTGTACGCCCAAATATCTGATCTTTTCTTGGCTTGCTTTATGATCAGTCCGATCCCTATTCAGACAAACGACTGTGTTTCTGTGTGTTTTTAAAAATTCATTCTTTTAAAGGAACCTTTTTTTTCCCCCCCCCCTCTGAAAAAACCAACAAATTCATTGTGTTGATATTGCCTTCTCGCGCTTGAAAAAACAGAAGATGAATTCACGATGGTCACTTTCTACAGGCCACTTTCTACAGTGTCAAACAGCATCATGCCACAACTATGGATTAGATGAAGAGACGGAGAGAAACCCATGGGTAAAAACACACATTCACTCATTATTTATCATCATCTTCCAAGCAGTCATCCAGCCGGTCAATGTCTTTGATATTTCCAGACATGAGGTCTTGAACATCATTGGTCATCTTTCAGCGTCAAGTCTTCAAATATTTATATTTATTCAGTTCATTTCTGCAGAAATGAAGGAAAACACGTTTTGAAAATGAATTGTATTAGCTATTGCAGATTTAGCTGCATTCATGTGGTGCTTTCCCTACCGTGTGCTTTTCTTTTTAACAGGAGTACGTCCTCACAGATGCAGACTCTCCTCGTGGACCAGAATTTACTAGAAGGGAAATAGATAAAGAATGCACATTATTGGCCAAAAAAGGTGAAGTTAAATGTAAAGGTTTTAAAGTGTATATTAATTTGTGGAGTAAAAAGATGGAACAGAATGAAAAAAGAAGAACTAGAATTAAATATATAGACTGTCTAGAGATTCGTGTATGTGTGTATATGTGTTTAACATATACAATAATGCAAAAAAACAAAAATGTAACATAATTGATAATGTTGACTGAAAACATGTGTGTTGACGAGTCGTTTAATGTTGTTAATTCATGATAAAATCTTTTTTTTTTGCTTCAGTTTTGCTGCAGTACCATACATGAACTGCTGGGTGCAGTGTTGCTTCATCATTTACATTGTGAAGAAGAATTACACAACAGAAGAAGACGATGGTGGAAGTAATGGATTACAACAAGTACTCACGATACTGTCATTGAGTTGCTTTTATGGGTACTTGTACTTTTTTTTTGAGTATATTTCTAAATTAGGAATTTTACTTGTACTTAAGTACGTTTTAAAAGAAGTAAAGTCATTCATTACATTTCTACACCCAACCGTTACTGAGTTGATTATAATTTTTTATTTCCGTTTCATGGTCTCTTCATAAACTGCTGACCTCAGGTTTAGAGTTCATAAATGTAGATATACTTACTTGTACTTGTACTTGAGTACAATTTCAATAAGTACCAGTACTTCTACTGAAGTGAGATATATCAGTACTCTTCACACCATATTTTGTGCAGTCACTGTGTTTTATGGCACTCGAAATATTTGTATATCACATACATTACAGTATATTAAGAATTGCATTTTTTTTCAAATGAATTTGAGAAACCTGGAACGAAAACTCCCACAAACTCCGCCTATTACTGGCAGCTCTGGCTTTTCTGCTCTTTTTCACTCTGCTACGTCTCACCTTCGCTCTGGACTTTCCTCAGGGTCACGGACGGGGTTGAGATGGCCGAGGCACGGAAGTTAGCAGGCAATGTCTCCGAGGAGTCTGAGGTCACACCGCGGAGGTCTTTCTCCCTGAACATCTTCCTCCACGATGGCGAACGGGTGAACGTCTTTGTGCCGTCCTGCAGATGGCAGGGGGTTGGAAATTACAGCTCTCAGGGGGCAGATGTCTGTTTTAGGGTCTTCTTTATGCATTTGTAGGGAGCTAATGCGGGCAATTTTGCACAATTGCTGCCTTTGGAGCACATGCTGTAACTAAGCGATTAGCGCGCCTTGAAAACACAGCTGAACCACTTAGAAGAGCATAGCAGCAACAAGCTAGCAGGAGTCTGATACAATAGCTGATGAAATAGCTAAAGAATTCCACTCAAAGTTATTGTTATTGGTAAAAATAACTAGTGGAGTTTGACTTTTTCTTTGTCGTACCTCGTCAGGTCTCCTTTCGGTTCCCATGGATATAAGAGCGTTGTACTCCTTCTCCAGGAGCTGCCTTGCCTACAGAAGATAACAGAATTAGGGATTAACGTGTTGTGCATGTCAGGCTATATTTAAAGGGGTAAAACAATTGATCGATACGTCTTGAAACATTGCGTACATTTGAATCTAATCCAGTTTTAGATATCTCAGCCCCTCCAAATACACAAATCCAATGAAACTCCACAATATTTGCATTTTCAATCTCAAATTGCTAAAAAAAAATAAAATTCCTGCAATTTTCATCAAATTATTAGAGAAAATTCCCCTAAATTCAAATAAAAAAGAATATGGTCACGAAATCAAAGGAAATTTAAGTGAAGATCCTGCAGAAACTGATATTTGTCACTAACATACTTCATATTTCATTTAAACGCAAACTAGGGTAAAATAATGTTGAATTTACTCATTTTCGTTACCTAAAATCTGAGGGCCACTTGAGATCAAACTGGTCCATATTTGGCCCCTGAACTACAATGACATTGACACCCCTTATATACATAGATAGACAAACTGCACAAAAGTGTTGTGCACGTCAGGCTATATTTAAAGGGGCTAAAACATCTATTAAAATGAATTGAAACATTGTGTACATTTTCAATTATTCCAGTTGTAGATATCTCAGCCCCTCCAAAGACACAAATCCAATGAAACTCTACAATATTTGCAGGCCTCACAGTTGCTCCATGCTTATATCACATAATAGAAGTCATTTTTAATCTCAAATTGCTGAAATATTTCCAAATTCCTGCAATTTTCCTCAAATCATTCCACAAAATCCCCCCAAATTAAACACAAAATGGTCACAAAATCAAAAGAACTTTAAGTGAAGCTATTGCGGGAACTGATATGTGTCACTTGTCCTTGGATATTGTTATTCCCATACATACAGTACTTTATATATCATTTATACATAAACTAGGGCAGAATGTTGAATGTTGATATTGCTCATTTTCCCCGCCTATAATATGAGGCCCACTTAAGATCAAACTGGTCCATATTTGGCCCCTCAACAACAATGAGTTTGACACCCCTTATTTACATAGATGGACAAACTGCACACACTGTATTTGTGTTTTAAGAAGAAAAACCCATAAACAAACCATGGTTTAACATTCTGTAAATCATGTAAGTATGTGGCCATCATTTCTAATGAACTTTAACCTCCTGATCTTAAAGTAGAAGAACCAAAAGTGACGTTTTTTCTCATGACGGACGGCAGAAATCCAAAATAATGGATTTTATAATACCTGTGTGTTCTGGTTTGGTATCTGAAGAAGCAGAGCCAGGTCTGTGTAGTCAAAAGTATCGTCCAGCGCTAGCAGAGCCCCGTGAACGCCGCTCTCTAACAGGTTGTCGGCAAACTCCTTTAAACCGATGGATTGCACCCAACACATCACGCGCTCGTTAGACCACACCATCACATCTGGGCAGGAAACGTCCAATGGTTACCATGGTTATCTTTTACTTGAACTGGTGCTATAAAAAAATACCAATCCTATGTAATGACCTTGGTTCTCATGTTGACTTTCATCCCTCCTTCTTTCAAGCTCCTTCCTGTCGTAGTTCAAGCGTTTCAGGCACATAATTCCATAGTGAAGACTCACTCTGTGAACAAGGCACATACATAAGCTTCAAATAAATTAGCAAACAACTAGCATTTCCTTGTATTTGTTGATCCTTTTGCAGCAACTTGAGCAAAGGTTTGTATTGAAATGTGTTTATTTCTTAATATGTATCATTTTTGTTTAGTAACACTTTACTTGAAGTTTTATACATTATGCTGTCATAATTATGATCATTAGCATTAATAAGGTGTCATGAAGGCAGTCATTAAGTGTAGTTTGTTACCCTAACCCCTAACCCCTAACCCCACTAGATCTCTCAACCTAAAACCAAAAATGCCAACATAGCTCCAAAGGTGTCTGTAAGTGACTCCAAAGTAAATTAAATTATATGTTTTGGTGGAGGGGCACCCACCCAAATATTAATCTTAAACTATACCAGCTGATCTTCGACCCATATTTATGCATATTTGTATTTATTTTATTTTAATTCTTGTTCTATTCTTAATAATTCTATTGTGTTTTTTGCACATTGTGTTCTTTGGTTTTATGATTTGTGTTAAAGTAGGAAAGTAGAAAATGTCCTTGCACTGAAACTTTTTTATTTTATTTTAACTTTTGATTGCACTAGTTTGCATTGCTTTTGCACCATTATTGTTGTTGTTCCCTCGAGACATTTGCACTATACCTGTAGGTACCTGTAGGTTTATAGTGTGTTATTCTCATTTTAAAAATAGGTTGTGTTTTTTTTTCCCACTGGTTTGTTGCGTCGCGTTTTGTCTTGATATTCAAAATAAATAACAATATGTACACACTGTGTATAGATAAAAAAAACAAAAACGTTATCTATTTTTATTGATTTATTCGGGGGGGGCGCGTTAAAGTCACTCTTGCCTAAGGCACCGAATGACCTAAAGCCGGCCCTGAGCGAAAGGTGTCATAATTTAGTATAATTTAACACTTAATGACAGCCTTCATGACACTAAATTAAATAAAACTTCTAGCAAAGTCTTACCATAAAATATTAGATAGGAAGATGATAAAAGGTGAGACACAGATCAACAAAAAATGTAAACTGATTTTTTATTTCTAAGATTTTAACCTTGTTAAACAAAACTCTACGAGATGACTTATTGTCACGTAAATAAAGTCAAATTGAAGTGAATTATACAAATGTGAGGCGAAAGTTCCACCTTTTGCTTTTGTTGTTTTGTAGGATATAGTTTCAGATAAACCTGTGTAGAAATGTGTTCCTATACTTTTGTTTTTCAAACCTGTGGAAACTGTCCACCATCTTCAGCTGACCCCTCAGTTCTTTCTTGGTGAGATGGTCCAGCATGCGCGCGTCCACCAGCGACTCCATGAAGTAAGAGCGATACTGGGGCAGACCTAAACTGGGCAGCCACTCGTTCCCCACCCACTCATGGTTCATGTCTCCATAGGCCAGGATCTGAGAAAAAGTAAAGGTTCATTATCACAAAGCCTGATACGCATACATAAATATATTACAAATCAGAATGAATGACGTAACAAAAAATTACATTAAATGGAATAAAATTTAAGTAATAGTAAAAGGTAAATATTTACAGTCAGTCATTTTCAACACAAAACAACCCATTAGTAACAACATTTGTCCTCCCACAGGCTTTTCTCCAGATGTTTTCATTTCCTGGCTGCTTTCTATAAACTACACCTGTGTATACACAGCACAAGCTGGCTTTGCAAAACGTGCCTCTGCTTAGTCACATGATGCATGAGGAGCGAAAGGCAGGAACCATCAGTGGCGGCAAATTTGTGTCATCCTTTTACAAGCTTTTGATTTGACAAAAATAAAACATGCATAAGTGTTTACTTAAGTTGCTTTTTTCATGCCTGTTTTATTTTTGGATTTTTGACTAAATGTAAATAAGCATATCAGTTTTACACAAACATGGGCCTTTTACACACATAGAGCTGAAATTGTTCTGTACACATCTGGCAACGAGTTAAATTATAAAGTATTTTTTTTAGGTGGAGCTACCGGACTCAAAATGTGCTGACTTTGTTCTTCTTCTTGTTGTTGTTGTTGTGTACACTAGTTAAAATCACTACTCCTCTGTTATTCGTGAACGGATCAGGCTGAAATTTGGTAGATATAATCTATGAATGTGTACACATCGATGCTTGGAGCCCGATTTTTGATTTGGGGGCCAGGGAGGCCCCAAGGCCCCCCCCCCCAAAAAAGAATATTACGACCAATATATAAAAGGGGCCCATTGGGGCGCCTTTTGAAATGACTACTCCTCCGTTAGTTCTCGTTAGATCAGAATGCAGTTTGGTATGAATACTCTATGAATGAATATGATGAGATTTATTTAAAATGGGGCGCGGAACCCATCTCCCCATTTCCGGTCATTTCCAAATTTATGGGAACATAGTCGTGTGATATATCGTTTCAAAGGTAATTCAACGTAGATTACGATTTTGCCTCGCACAATTTAATTAGGGGCCCGACGGTCCACCCACCTTTTTTTCTGCAATTTCCATTAAAGTCGTTTTCTCATTTATTTGTGAGTCAAATATTGCGACAGTTGGTGGGACCGAATCATGGACACGTACCAATATTTGAATGGGACCCATTACTCCGTATGTGCCAGGGGGCTCCCCAGGGCCCCATTTTTGAAATGACTACTCCTCCATTAATGCTCGTTGAATCGGGCTGTAATTTGACATGGATGTTCTATGAGAGGATGTCAAGAGCCTCTAGGAGACCTTTTTTTACTCGGAAGAACCGAGTCATTTGACTGAATTCTCGGGAACGTGGTACGTGCTATTCGGCGCGTAGACGTTCCGTGGGCCCGGCCGTAGTTCATCTGAGCTTGTTCTCAGGTCGGACCATAATGTGTACTAAAATGTTCCTTAGCATTGTGCGTGTAACACTAACGTGTCCTCAAATCCCACTCACTCACCTGATCCCAGCTGAACTCCTTTATCTCCTTGTGATTCAGGTGAAGACGAAGTCAGACAGAAAAGGGAGCACGGAAAAATCACCAGGGAAAGTGTGTTTGTGTGTGTGCAAGTGTGTGTTTGTTATGGTGAATCGGTGTCAGGACAAAGTGAAAAGGGGGGGGTAGGGAAGGCAGAGGGAGGAAAATCTATGTTAGTGAGTGAGAATTAGTCAAGAAACACTACATCAAAACAGATTTTCAGGGAGTAGCAAGGGAAAGGTGATGTCAAACAAGCCTAATCAGAAACAAAGAAAGAGAGAAAGGCTCATCAATGAGAGAGCTGAGCTTCCAATTCCTTATTCTGTAACACTGTTGGAGATTATTTTATTTTTTATCAGGTAAAGACAATCGAAAGTAATTTGGTTGTAAAAATTGCTGCAGGGAAGTTTATTTTCATTCCCATCGTAAATGTGTTTATCGACATTATTGTAAAAGTTTCATGCATTGCATTGTGGGATGTGGAGTCCCATAGATGGAAACATAGAACTGTTTTTACTCCATTCCTATTGTGTTTTCTTGTGCATTTTTGTTCCAGTTTGTTCCAGGTATTCCCTGTAATATCAACTATCTGTCCATGTAAGAAATGTGGGTAAGAATGACGTGAAAATACTACTATGCATCAGTCTACGAGACTCAACATCCCACAATGCAATGTGGGAAACCTGAGCGTTTACAATGAAGATGAAAACAAACTTTCGAGCGTCAATTTCAACCTTTTACATCTTTTATTAGAGCAAATGAACTTTGATTTATTGATCTTTGTGTCTTTATCTGATAAAAATCTTTGGTAACACTTTACTTGAAGGTTTATACATAAAGGGCGACCGTGGCTCAGGTGGTAGTGGGTCGTCTTCTGATCGAGAGGTTGGGGTTTCGATCCCAGTACCTGACTATGTGTCGAAATGTCCTTGGGCAAGACACTGAACCCTAAGTTGCTCCCAGTGGTCGACTAGTGCCTTGCATGGCAGTCTTGTCCCACTGGTGTGAGAATGATTGGGTGAATGAGCTGATATGTAAAGCGCTTTGAGACTGTTTCAGTGTGGTGATAAAGTGCTAAATAAATCAAGTCCATTTACCATTTACCATTTACCATAAAGGCTGACATTACGCTGTCATTATTATGACATGACCCCTGTCATTAGAATGAATAAGGTGTCATGAAGGCTGTTATTATGTGTTGTTCATCACCCTAACTCCTAACCTTAACCCTACCTAACCATAACCTTAACCCTACCTAACCATAACCCTAACCTTACATAACCTAACCTACCTAACCTTACATAACCTTAACCCTACCTAACCCCACTAAATCCCTCCACCTAACCCACAAAATGCCAACATAGCTCCAAAGGTGTCATAATTTAGCGAACGACACTTAATGACAGCCTTCATGACACCTTATTAATGCTAATAACCGCTAATGACAGCGTAATGTCAGCCTTATGTATAAAACTTCAACTAATGTGTTACCAAATCTTTTGTCTCCAGTAGCTTTAAAATTGTTGATTTAATAATAAAAATAAATAATTATTTTAATTATTGATAAAATGTAATATTCATTCTTACGGGTTTCGTGGCAGCGGCAAGAGACTCCATTTCTGCGTGTGTCATCCAGATATTACTGGTTGACTGAAACGACAGGAAATAAACGTCATTCTTCTTCTCTATGGAGGCAAAAATTAACATCACACGTGTGGTTAGACAGATGTTCACGGTCTTACAGAGCGAGTGCTGGCAGGAGCCGACGGGCTGGTGAGGGAAACCATTTCTTGGATGGCCAAGCGGAGTTTAAGCCTGTGGAGAGGATTGCTGATCCCGATCTCTCTCTGAATCTCGGTGTCCGACAGGTTGGCCATAATGGCGCCGCTCTTCACGTTGGCTCGGCACGCCGCCACATACCAAGCTGGCATCCCGACCCACAGCTGGGTGAACAGAACAAAGTACAATTTGTCACGATGGGACAGACAATCAGATGACAGAACGAAGATGAGTGTCATCGTTGTATTTGTGGGTGAAACACGTTGTACCCTAAAGCCTAAACCAGAGGTGGGCAACGTCTATTACAGCGGAGGCCACGAAAATGTGTTTGTTTGATCAAATAATCAACATCCATGTTAGCATTTAGAATAATGACCAATCAACAACAAAGAGTTTTTACTGTAATTGTGTGTTTTTCTGTCATTGTGTGTATGTTTGTTGTTGTCTTGCTTGTTTTAAGACATTAAGTGCATTTCTGTAGTCCATTTGTGTGTTTTTCCAATAAAATGTATGTTTTTTGGAGTCATATTGTGTATTTGTATTGTCATTTAGCATTTTTGGAGTAATGTTTGTGTATTTCAGTTATAATTTAGCTTGTTTGTTAGTACTGTGGGTGTGCAGAGTCAGTTTTTGTGTACTTTTGTTTTTTAATTTTCTTGAATTTTCTATAGTATTTTTGTGTTTTTTTGTTGTTTTGTTTAATTTTGTGTATTACAGTACTGTTGTCATTTTGTTCACTGTTGGGAGTAGTTTTGTTTTTGGAATATTTTCTCTGTTTTTCTTCTCTTTTACTTGTATCTTCCTACAAGGTTGTAATTCTTTGTATTTTTTATGTATTCTTGCTTTTGACTTGTGTATTTTTCTGTCATTTTGTACGTTTACTTCGGGGGCCGCATATAATTAGACTGAGGGCCACATGTGCCCCCCGGGCCGCCAGTTGCCTATGTCTGGCTTAAACAGATCAAAGGGATCCAAAACTCCCTGATTTATCTTGAATCAATAAGGTTTATGAGCGTACCTCAAGCCATGTAACGACAGTCGGGCCGTCCCACGAGGCAAAAGGCAGACCCTGACGACAGGCTTCCTCCAACAAGTCGTGCCTGGAAAGGGCAGCGGAAACACAGGCATTGGACATCACAGTCATTTCCTCATGTCTCACCTTACCACACTGTCTCCCTTTATAAATAGAAATCCACATTGAACATGAGATGATTGATACCACAACAGTTGTGACTTGTGATACGTGTGAAAAACAAAGTATGGACACATGCTCTAAAAAAAGAAACAATGTATTTAAACTTAGAACAAACCCATTACTCTGAAAGTGGTTTAATCAACCAAGCTCAGTGGGCAGATTATTTTTAGCGACAAGAGAAAGGAAACGATGATCTGCTTTACCCACCACAGTGCCAAGGGGCTTCTATGTGGAGTTGGTATGATCCCACTTATCATGCTCTGGTTTCCTCCCACAGTCTAAGACGTGTTAGCACTGTGATGACCGGCAAAATTAATTTGGACTTTGTGTATTTAGTGTAATATTTAATGGTCAAATATGAGGAAAACATAATTTCCCAACAAAGACTCCTAAACATAAACCCTTATCTCTCATCATGGTATCATCCTAGGATAGAATGTGGAAGGAGTTTAAAAACTTAATCTAATGGCGCGTTCACACCAAACACGTCAAAAGCGTTGAAAGAATCAGGTTTACATAGACAATATATGGTGGACGCGCATCTAGGAATGTCGCGAGGTCCCGCTGCATGTTCGTACGTTTTGAAGCTTTGGTTTTGAGATTTCAAGCTTTTGACGTGCATCTGGTGCGCAGCTCTGGTGAATCCAGAAACGGCGCCGAGGCGCAAATAAAGCCAAGCCACTCTCTGGATAACGTAGAGCTGATGAACGGGGGTCGGAGGCGGCCTGTTCAGCAAGGAACTCCAAACTTTATTCTCCATTCAACCACACTTCTCTATAGCCCTCCGACATACAATGCACACACCGAGTCACACCAAAATATATCCAACCGGAAATACCGCCTTCTCAACACAATAATGTTCCACCACTTCACAGTCACTGGGTGAATTATGAACGTAACTGATCGCCACAATATCATCCATTGTATGAACACCACCGGCAACAAAGAAGCCCCTCCCCTAAACGCACTCAACCCGCCCTCTTCCCAACTTGTTTGGACACGAGTCCAGAGCGTCTTTGACGAAGCGTCTGATTCAATGAGCACAAGCGTCCAACTACGGACGCTGATCTCACTTCTTTTTGCTGCGACGGTCTTTTTCCACGGTTCCAGTCCCCATTTTAGCCAGACCCAGTGGATCTGCAGGGCCCAGGTCATCAGATGGTGTTGAAGCTGTAACAAACATTAGATAAAATTACTATTGTTTGTTTTCTCTTTCAGCCTTACTGTATTAAATATAGAACAAAACTGCCATGTGAATAAATGCTTTTGGAAAAGCAGTGTCCACTAACCAAGTGAGCTTGATTCACGTCCAGGAGCGCCGATCCGTCCCTTTTCCTTTTTGCCAAAGAGTCGCCCGATGGAGGACTTGATGCTTTTCTTTTTGCTGGCTTTGTGGAGGGAATCCTGGCTAGCTGTGGTGGCACCATCAGCCGAGAGGCTGCAAGAAAAAGCGGGACAAACCCAGTCAATGCATAGCTACTTTCTAAGCCAAATAGGTCACTGGAAGCTGGTGGTCACTCATAAGAGTACCTGCGAAATTCACGAAGGTCATCGAGGCCTGCCCCTGGATGAGTGTGTGTCATCCGGTCCAGTCGTAACGCCCGAGGAACAGGTGGAGGAGTGGAGTCAATCAGGGCAAGAGCTCGGCATTCTTCTCCTTCTTTGCTATTCTGAACAGTTGAAATCAATCATCAGTTGATTCAAATCTACTCTTTAATGTTCTTAGATGTCAGAATTCAGTGGTGTTTATCAGCTTTAGCACCTGTCTCTCTGTCTCACGGGCGGGGGAGTGTGGCAGACGGGGAGTGGAGTGTCCAGAACTGGGTGGAGAAGGTGACGCTAACGTGGAGGAGGTGATGGAGGGAGTCATGTAGCCCCTCCCGACGCTGTCCCGTCCTCCCAGTGACGAAGGGGGTAGAGAGGAAGCATCCAGAGCCACGCTGCTAACGCGACTCTCAATCTCTTCTGCCCGCAGCTCCGTGCTCTCCTTCTCTTCCTGAATCAGCCTGAGTGGAACAAGAGTAATTCAATTATATATCTTCGACTTAAACAGTGATTGGCCTCAAACACAGACTTTCAACTCACTTAATCTCCTTGTTGATGGCCTCCAGTTGCTCCTGAAGCATAATGGCCAAAGTCTGTACATCTGTTTGTCCACTGGGCGAGAGAAGCTCTGAACCAAACAGGGTCTCTCTGTCCTCCTCATCGTCAGAGCACCCTCCGTCCACACCTCCCTCGTACCCAGGACCCATCATGTTGCCACTGTCCCATTCTCCGTACTGGACCCAGGAATAAACAGTGTCAGTGCAACAGCAGACGATACAGACATTATCATTATTGGAAGTGTTTTGCACCTTGTTGCCGTCATCTCTAGAAGACCCCCACCGACCACGGTGAGCCCGCCGGACCACCACCCCACTCGTGGAGTTTCCGTAACCAGATGGGAGTGAGCCTCCACCCTGAGGGTATCGCAGCTCGGAGGCGCTGCCTGGAAGAGATCTTCGGAAAAGCGTTGAGGGAAGTGAGCTCACGCTGCCCGCCCTACAGTGAGATCCAGAATAATTATTGCACATTCCACACTCCATCTTTATTTTAAAGGCAAAAAAGACAAGAAAACCTGTCTACAACCTGGAATATGAAGAGCCTGGTCTTCCTCGCAGCTGATCCAGCTCCACCTGGATTCGCTCCAGCTCAGCAAGAAGCTGCTCCTACAAAGAAGAATACGTTTGTAAAAGAAATCTGACTATTAGAATGTTGATCTGGGGCTCTCACAAATACCTTATTTGCGAGTAGATCGTCTTGGATTTTCTTCATGTTGGAAAGTTCCTCAGAGAGAGCGTTCTAGCAGCACAGAGCGATACACAAAGCTTTCTTTAGGTTTTTCCACAAACAAAAAGAGCCTCAGAGCAGATTTGTTTGCTTCTCACCTTTTCCTCTAAAGCTGCCATCCTCTCTTTGAGGTGGAGCTGAAGTCTCTCGTTGGACTCGGACAGAAGTTTGTCGACTGTGTCTGAGAGACGTTTGTTGTGTTCATCATTCATCTTCTCCCTCTGTCTCGCCTAAATCCACAAGAGGCATTTAAATAACTATATTAAATCAGAGGATCAAAGCAGAAACCAAAAGCAGCTTTCACCACCGTAAACTGATAAAGGGTATCTGGAAACATTTTTTAACAACGTATAAGGAGTACCAATTGCCTAGATAGAGTTTAGAAGATCTACCATGACCTGAGTGACTGAGACTAGCAGAGACAGGAAACATTACCCTTTGAAGTTCCTGGTTTTTCTCTTCAAGTTGAGCTTCCATTTGTCGAAGACGCTCTTCAAAGTTTCCATGACGCTCCTCTGCCTGAAAAGCAAATGTAAAAAAATGTTTAGGTCACAAAGTCTACTGAGGAACAATCAAGGATTGGATAGTTCCTCATGTTTAGGTGTTTTTATTCCTTTCCTATTTACTTTGAACTGTATAAACCAGGGGTGTCAAACTCATTTTAGTTCAGGGGCCAAATACGGAGCAGTTGATTTCAAGTGGGCCACATATTTTATGGGGGAAAAGTAATTTTAACATCATTGTGCCCAAGTTTACACTTCTACATATACATAAAATACAAAATATGTAAGAAACGGACAATCTCCAAGTAATGAGTGACAGAAATCAGTCCCAACATAATCTTCTCTTCAAATTTCCTAGATTTTGTGACCAATTTCTATTTAATTGAGGGAAATATGATGTAATAATTTGAGGAAAATGGTAGGTATTTGTAAGAATTTTAAGTTTTTTTAACACGTTAACATTAGAAATGACTTTATAAGCACTGGGAAAATGGTGAGCATCTGCAAATAATGTCAACTTTCATTTACAAAATGACTCACGTTGTCATTTTCACTTTCTCCTGTGGGCCAATTGGGTGGTCTAAAGGGTTATGCGCTATAAGCTATCAAAGTCAACAACGATATTGATTAATTGATGTGCTCTAAGTCTTTGTGAAATCTACTAAAACAAAGCTGCAGAATGGATTTCTCTGAATACCCCAGCTTTACTGGTAAAGCACCTTGTTGAGTGCAGCCACTCTCTGGGCAAGCTGGGCTTCAATCTCAGGCAGCGTCTCGGCCCTCTGCAGCGTCTGTTGAAGCTTCTGTTTGGCCTCGTCCAGACGCTCCTGCAGTTGTCTGTTCTTCTCTTCGCTCTGGAAAACACCGAACACAAACTTTAAAGCTTGGCACATCAAACTAGAGCAGAAGACATAAACCCAGGAATGGTTGACCATCGAGCATCGCTATACAGAGGAGTGTTTGAGCTCAACACACTCACTTGTCTGTGCAAAGACTCTTTGCTTGCCAGCTCATTTTCCAGCTTGTCTTTGATATCATGAAGCGACGTCGCCTCCCTCTGGGCACTGAGGTACCTGCATTACAAACATCAGAGAGTAAGAATACCAACGAGCTATTCAAATACTAAAGCTAACACATGCTCGAGTGTAGCTTAAAAAACAGGACACTCATTCAGACTTTTATTGCACTAGTTTTCTTATGCTTTTCAGTTATTAAATAACACAAATAAATAAATAAATATGTCACAGCGCAGTGTTTCCCAAACTTTAATACCCTATGTACCCTTTAGACTTTATTTCTTATTGCAAGTACCCCTTAGCTCATATTATACACTCATTATTTTATGTCTGCAGGCTCGTCTAAACTCTTTCCTGTGTCTCGTCCAACATTAACCTAGAATTTAGGCCTTTTTATTCATTTATTTCAAGGGGTGTGATGAGATTTCGTGCAAACAAGATATCGCGAGATTAAAGTCGATGAGATTTCTCGATTTTTTAACTTTTATTTGTGACCTGTGGGGGCAGTAATGCACCTTTGCTACATCTAGCTTGCCAGAACCTAAAGCAGGAGAAGGAAAAGAAGAGGAGGAGGAGTACATTTTAATTCTAGTTTCAATTTGTGGAAGAAGAAGTTTATTAAAAGCTCATGCTTACATCATGCATGTAAAGAGTTATAATAAAACATTTCAAAATGCATGTGCGGTTAAATAAAAGTCTGTTGGTCTCATCATATATTTAGTTTTTCTCGTCTCGTGAGCTGAGTGTATCGTCACATTTATTTATTATTATTATTTATTTCTGATGTTTTGCTCGTTTTAGAATTTTAACTTCACCTTTTGGTGTATTTTAAAGAATTAATTATTGATGGATGAGGAAAAAAATAGTCTGTGTGCATGTAAAAAAATAAATCTATAATGTTAAAAAAATAAACTGACAAATGTTTCTGTGTACCTCCTGAGAGGTCTTCAAGTACCCCTTGGGGTACACGTACCCCACATAGGGAACCACTGTCATAGTGTAACTGTTTGGTTTCATTAAGGCAATGAAAATACATCTTGGAGTCACAAATGTAAAATTATAATTGTACAAAAAATGCTGGAAGATATCTTTGGATTATCTCGTGAACAATGTGGGTCTTTTTAAAGCTGATGCTCTTGGGGTTCTGTTGTTTTGTATAATATTGTATTATTATTGTATATTTGTATTATATGTGTATATATTCTATTTATATTACCTGTGTTTTTCTATTTGTATTATTTTATAGTATTATTATTTACTGAATGAGGACGCTACAGCATTATGTACACTATGTACATAATGACAATTAAAAAATCCTTGAATCATTGATCCATAAAACCAGTGAAACACATGGTCAATCCCTCAGCAGCCATTAGCTTCAGCTTTTCACTTAAGACAATACAAACTCATTCAGCTGTTGTTACCTGCGCTCTAGGGTCGTAATTCTTTCCTCCATGTCTTCCCTTTGGCAAAGAGCCTGCAGATAAGACAATAAACGCACACAATAAGTGTGGTTACTCTTTATACAGAACCTAACAGTGTTTCCTCAGCAAAACAACAAAATAATTGTGTATAAATCACAACTAAGCAAAAATGCTCACAAGTATCAACAGCATATTGGTACATGATGCTAATTATATGCTATTCTCTGTTTGCTGGTTTTGGCCTGAAACAGAAAACTTGGCCTAACAGACCTCTTTCACTTCCCTCTGGAGCTTCTGATTGGCCTCCTCTGACTTCGTCACTTCCCTCCTGGCGGCTGCAAGCTGTTCTTCTATTTCGCCGACCTGATGTGACACCGAAGGACAACGAGTGAAAAGGTACCTTTCAGTCCACATTGTCAACTGCTACAATGCAGATTGTACGTAGACAAGACAGTGATTGATCACAAAAGTCATAAAGTGTCCGATCCATTTGGCTGTCAGCTTCTCATCTGGTAATTTATTACCAAGTTATTTCCTTATTTTGTAATCTTCAGGTGAAGATAAGACATTTTCAACCCAGTGCCACATACAACATGTCAATAACTCCATTTTTAAAGGAGCCACAAGAGGAAACAGTGACTAGAAACAACAATAAATCTACTGTGGAAACAATGTTGGAAAATGGTGATTACAACCAGAGATGGGCGATATTATCGGCGATATTATCGGCATGTTACATCGGTATATGTTTTTTTACCAATGTACGTGCTGTTGTTTGAGATAAAATAAATATGGCACTATTTCCATTACTGAAATTAAATGTGTTTTCTTATTTTGCATGTTTTATGTAAAATACTTCCAGTGAGGCATTACATTAAAAGTAGGCATAAGGTGTTACCATGGCAATATACTGTATATGTTGTTGTGAGCTATAATTAGGTTGGTGGTTTAAAGTTTCTATAGGTATCGGTTAATATCGGAAATCAGAAATTGTGTGTAGTGAAAACCTGAATGTGTTTTAAGGCAGGAATGTCAAACTCATTTTAGTTCAGGGGCCAAATACGGATATGTTTGATCTCAAGTGGGCCACAGAGGTTTGGAATCGAGCAATTTCAACTATAGTGCTACTTTGCGTGTACAATGTATAAATTATATGAAATATGTATAAGGCACTGACAATATCCAACCAATAGATGACAGTGATTAGAATTATTTAATTTGGGGAAATTTTGCCCAACAATTTGAGAAATGAGCAGGATTTTGGAAAAGTTAGGTTTCTTTCAACAATTTGTGAGTAGAAATGACTTCCTTCGTGTTATCTAAGCATGTGAAAACTGCAAACTCCTGCAAATATTGTAGAGTTTCATTGAATTTGTGTAAAATTCAATGAAATTCCACTTGAATAATTGTAAAGGTCTGTTAAAATGTTATGTTTTTTTGTTTTTTTTAAGTGTATTATTTTGCATAAATGCTGATATTTATGAGTGGATATGATACAGTGATTCAAAAATACCCCCAATTTCTGCCTAATTTCAGTAAATAATTCCCATGAAAAGTTTCTATTTAAGAATATTGTCAAAATTCCAGAGCTAAAGTTCCCGTGGAAATGTGACAGATATTTTACGCCCCTTCGCAACTCTACTGAGATATCCACAACTAAACTATTTGCTCATTTACACTGTTTTCTCAGCCATTTTTACTTTCCCCTGCGGGCCGATTTGGATGTTTTAAAGGGCCGGATTTGGCTCCCGGGCCTTGAGTTTGACACATGTGGTGTAAGTCAAACGTATTTTCCTCTCAACCACCTGTGGGTGCCATGACTCATGAGAGATATGAATAACTCACCTGCCGGCACATGAGGGCCAGCCTCTCCCTGAGCTGGGACAGTTCTGCTCTCTGCCGCTCTATCTCTCCTTCCCGTTGCCTTTCCAGCTCCCCGTCCTCCAGGCCAGAGGAGGGCCCGTTGGGAAGTCGCTGGCATGGTGACAATACAGCCAAAAACCAGGGTGATAAAGAAAGAGAACTCAGTTAGAGCCAGTTTATAGAGACGCACAGTATGAAAGTGCACACCGACACACCAAGGTACCCACTACGTAGCTACTGCTCTACGGACTATCTCGACACACACACACACAAAAACAACTGGAACCAACATGCACATAACCCTCCCTTACATCTTTCCCGCCGTTCACCCCTTGCTGACGTCTTTTAATTTGGTCTTTTAAAGAGATTACCTGAAAAGAGGAGATAGAAAACAAAACAAAACATACAAATAAATGACGTTCCTGCCTACTGAGCCAAACAAACAAAGTGTCGTCACATATGAAGAAGGTTTGAGGCGTTACCTCTTGAGAAGATGCAGCAAGTTGATCCTCTAACATGGAGACGCGCTCGAGGGCCACACGGAGCCGCTCTCGAACCTGCAGAAAAACACATCAATATGAGTTCACTTTCATACAGTACAGAACAGAACGTTTATAAAATGATTGGTTTGAGAGTTTTCACATATACCAGAAATATAACAAATATAATAAGAGTAGACATTCTTTATTCATACGGCAGGGGCAACATTTACTGACGTGACAGATCAATAAAATGTACAAAGTGCAAAAAAGACAACGCACAGAAAAACCCCAAAGACACCCGAAAAATAGTGCAATGAAGACAAAATTAAATAAACAAAAAATAATAGAATCTATACATAAATAGAAATAGAAATAGAAAAAAATCAAAAAAGAATAAAGGATACATATATATACATATTAACAGGCGAAAACAAAGGATATGATACAACAACCTTTTAATGGTTAGCTGATAAAAATAAATTTTATGAGCAACTTTTGATATTCAATATATATTTTTAAAATATAATAAAATATATTATTATTGCATGAAAAATATGATAAAATATATTATTATTACATAAAAATATAATAAAATATATTATTATTACATAAAAAATATAATAAAACATATTATTAATATATAATATTATAGAGTTTTTTTATTATTATATAAAATACATATGTAATATACAAAAAAAAACTGTAAAGCCATCCAAAAATAATATTAAGAACATTGTCAAAAACTGTATATTCTAGAGAGCACTAAATAATTGATTTCTAAAGGAAAATTAAGTCATGACTATGTCAGGTATTGAATTTGAATTTGTTTTACAGACTTTTTTTTATTGAAATGAAACTAAATGTTTGTGATTTATTTTTTCTTTATCACCCCAAATGTATTTAATAGTTTAAAGATTGTTTGTTGCAATAATTTTGGGTACTTATTTAACTAAAGTTGAGCATTAGTGCATTTAACATCTGTAAGTTCATTAGTGATGCAAACCTCCATCCATGCCAGTATGTGGCAGTAATTAACCCAAAATGATGATTTAAAAGATGGCATCGTTTCATACCTTCTCATCCAGAGCCTTGTGATGCTCAAACAGTGATTTGAGGGCCTTGAGCACTTCTACCTCACTGGAGACACCAGCGGGGGACTGGGCCTGCCTTTTCACCACCGTCATCCTCAGGCTGCGCTCATGACGAGACACGAGACACTCCAGGTGTTCCAGCAGCAACTATCAAATCATGAGGAAGTGCAACATGCGTGAGAAGCAATGGAAACCAGATGTTAGGAAGCATTTCAGATGTTTGCTTTAGTCCGCTATGTTTGGGTAGACAAATTCTAGCACGTTTTCAATCAGATTTCCACCTCTGAAAGTAAGAAAGTAAGAAAAAACACCATATAGCCTTAAAAAACTAGTCAACCGACGGTGCCAGGGGTGTCAAACTCATTTTAGTTGAGGGGCCAAATACAGAGCAGTTTGATCTCAAGTGGGCCACAGATTTTAAGCAGGAAAACAAGTAATTTCAACAATATTATGCCCTAGTTTACACTTCTACGTATACATAAAATACAAATTATGTAAGAAACCGACAATATCCAAGCAATAAGTGACAGAAACAGGATTTTCAATTTAAATTTCCTAGGTTTTGTGGCCAATTTCTATTGAATTAAGGGAAATGTTATGTAATAGTTTAACAAAAATTGATTTTGTAAGATTTTGGATTTTTTTTTCAACAGTTTTAACATTAAAAATGACTCCAATCATGACTCACAAGCACCGTAAAAACTGTGAACCCCTGAAAATATTGTTGAGTTTTCATTTACACAATAATTAATGTTTTCTCTGTTATTTTCGCTGTCTCCTGGGGGCCGAATTGGATACTCCAAAGGGCCGGATTCGGCCCCTGGAGCCTTGAGTTGGACACATGTGGAGTAGGGGAAGGCGTGTGTGGATGTTTTGAGATACTCATTAAAATTACCATGTTTTAACATCTTTTAACATGTTTTAACATCTTTTAACATGTTTAGGGCAAACAATGCAGGTTGTGATGTGAGTAAATGAGTCGCTAACATACTTTACTTTTACCCTGTTCTTCTTTTTGCATAATTTTGTACAATCTGAGTTATTACGGTGCATCAAAAACCAGCAGCTCTGTCACTAATGGGTTTTCCGCTGCCATTTTGGAGCAGAAAAGTGCAGTGCGAACGCAAACTAATCAGCTGTTCTCCACCCGAAAGAAAGGCAGAGACAAACAAAAAACACGAGGAGAGAAGAGCATTGAAACAATAAGAAAAAGAAAAGAAGCAAAATGAAACAGTGTTGCACCCACACAACACGCACATTGGGTGAGGAAGATAACACAAAGGGTGCTACAGTGCTAATAAGCAAATTGGCTGCTAAACATCTTACACGTGTGTTGTTTCTCTCCGCCTTGAGCTCAGCAATCTCCTCCTCCCTCTCCAGTAGCTGCTCCCGGCAAACGTTCAGCTCTTTAGTCAACACTGCAAACTCCTGCGAAAAAACCAAAACACAAAACACACACGCTGCGTTCAGGGGCAGGAAAACAAACTGTTCGTATGGATGCCTGCCTTTAATAGTTTAAGGGGACAGCTTGACTGCAGTGAGAGTTCTAAAGAAGCATTTATATTATTCTAAAATAAATGAATAAATCACATTTCTTATTTTTTTTAAATGACAGATTTCAATCCTAGCCTACATGCAAACACACATATGCAGAGTACTGATATATGCTCTTCAAGTAGAAGTACTGTTACTAGACAATATACTCAAGTAAAAGTAAGAAGGCAGTGGTTATCCCTACGGTTGCCGTATCAATATACCAACATTCTATCCGTACGTAGCGCCGCTATTTGGCCAGTTTAGGTCATGTGACTAAGACTAAACCTAACCCTAAGACGCTACGCACATGTACTTCGGTAACCGTACCAATAGCACTGGGGGTTGTCCGTACGGCAACCGTACAAATAGACACTTTCTAAAAAGAAAAAAAGGAAGAGATTAAATCTGCCACAATTGGAACTTAATTTATTTTCCATCTGTATGAAATAAAAGGTTTGTCAAAATGTATAATTCTTTTTTAAATAAAATAACACAAAAAAATTCAATTCAAAATCAAAAAAAAAAAAAAAAAATTATGAGGCTATAAGTATTGATACATTTATGAATTCTAAAACTGAGAAAATAACCAGCATTTAATGATGTTTTAGTGCGTTACATTACGTTTAATCTGATTGGTCGCCTATGATGTCATGCATTTGATTGTTGTCTGGTCATTTTCTTTTTTTATAGTTTCACAATGTCTGTTGATCATTTAAAATACTAATAATAATAATAATAATAATAATAATAATAATAATAATTATTATTATTATTATTATTATTTTCTCAGCAGTTTGGCTCTAGAAATGTAACAAATTACTTCTTTTAAAACATACGTAAGTACAAGCAAAATTACTGATTTATAAATACACTCAAGAAACTACAAGTACCCATAAACACAACTCAATCACAGTAACATGATGAGTACTTCATCATCATCAGTTACTTTCACCTCTACATATATGTAAATAGTGTATATTTTGAATGAAGTTTGTGAAGAACATTCTTCAGACCAGGGATATAGGAGAACATTCATGATGTAAACCTACATAATAACCACGTAAAGCACTGACACACTTCCCAGCATCACTCACTCTGGCTCCTCCCTCCTCCGTGAACTCACATTCATAGATGGATTACATCACACACTGTTACACAATGGCTGTGCACTGGAATGCACCAGAGAACCCCCAATTTCTCCCCCAGCCCACCAAACCAAGCATCAATATGTCATGTGTGATGTCACACTGAATACATTTTCCCCTCCAGCACAAACAGGAGCACATGTGACGTCTTACGTGGTTCTTAGTGAAACTCGTGCACTCCACCTTCACAGATGTCTTACATCTCGTAAAAAAGAAGGGATGCAAGGGCGCAACTGGTGTTTAACAGTAATGGTTAAACGTTATATACAGTAGCTCAGGATCTTTTCTTTTCTTATTCAAAAACCTTGATTCAAGCTGACATTTAAAGCATTGATAGAGAGGACGCTACAGATGGCCACTCAGTGGGTCCCTTGGCTTTTGGCCCTCAGGGACTGGGATTGTGTTTTAGATAGGGGTCAGCTTTTTACTGGCTCTTTTTGGAAACAATTCCTCGTGCAAGTATTCCTCTAAAATAGGAGCTAGTAGATTTAGTTTTAGGAAAACATGAACCTCATTTTTTTAATTTGGAAACCTAACCAGAGACAGGGGCTACAAATGAACCAGAGCTAGAAACCTATGTTTGAAGGCATTTACTGTATATCTCATGAAGTAATGTAACATATGTTTGTCCCTTGATCATTCACACTTTAAAGGCTTGGAAGAAATTTATATCACCAATAATAATAATATAATAATGATAATAAAATAGGACAAAATGTATGGATATACTGTATGTATTTCTTCTGATTAATCGCAATAAAATGCACAATCCGGATCAGTGAGATAACTGAAATGAGATATACAGTATACTACAGACTTTTGGATTTTTTAAACTGATCTAGAATCAATATATTGATCCGGATCTGCCCCAAAATTCAATGTGTAAGGGTCTATCTTTGGTTACAATTTTGTTGAAAATCGTTTTGACATAAGCCTGCTAACAGACCAACAAATAAACGCCGTTGAACATATAACCTCCTTGGTGACAGTAATTAGTTTAATTATCTAGAAAACTGTTGTTTTTACAGAATATTCGTGGTTCATTCTTTTCTAATTCCGCTCTGCTTTGGGTGGCAAAGTCTATAGAGGATTTGGTCGAATAAACTAAAACATTTCTAACAAAAATATACAGTTTGGCACTAGTTTTAGTCATCATTTCATGTTCGGCATTTAACCAATCCCTTCAGAGCCTATAGGTTCCCAAAGTGGGGTACGGGTACCATCAGGGTTGCGCAAATTGTCATAGGGGGTCTGTGAATACAAATTGGAAACTGAAATATAAATCGACCAGCAGTCAGGTGCCACAAATTACACATTTGCCAATATAAGACTGGCCATAATCAAAAAAGCGCTAGCTGTGTGCTAGCCAAACGTGCTATCAAGACTTCGATACTCTTTTCTACCACATACTTGTGTGAAAGATGATTTTTAGTTTAGAAAACGTGAAAATAAAATACAGAACAAGACTTCAGAATCAGACTCTCTCAAATTTAACAATGCCAGTTGTTATTTAACAATAATTAAATAAATCGAGCAATATTTATTAATTAGGTGTTTTTGTGTGTGTTTACAGATTTGTATTTGTATTTGTATTGCAACCCTGAAAAACAGGAACAAACGGGTCTGAAAATGGATGGATGGATGGAAGTTTACAGGAAAGGGGGTACATGGCTTCAGGTTAAATGTCTAAAGTGGTGTGGGGCTGTGAAAAGTTTGGGAACCCCTCCTTTAGAGCCAGAGGCAGCTACTGAAAAGCCCTGGTGAGTATTTGAGGGTTAAAGACTTTGCTCAAGGACTCAAAGTGGTTGTAATCTGGAAGTTGCCTTTCACTTTCTCCCATCATTCTCCTTTACCAGTCTTTATATTCAAACCAATGACCCTGGTTACAATCCTGTGACCTTTAACCTTTAGGCCACTACGGCCACATTAAAGAATTCATGTCACTGGAAAGGCGTTACTGTAACATAAGTGGACTTCACAGTGATGTTTTCCATCCATCCATGCTTGTTTACCTGTGGCAGGGCGATGGATAGCTGCCTCTGAAGAGACTCCTTCTCATGTCCGAGCTCACGGAGGCGAAGCTGAGCCGTGCCCAGGCAGTCCTGCGTCTCCCTCAGGTTTTCCAGCAACCTCTCCCTCTCCGTCAGCATGTTGACCATCAGAGACTCCAGATTTCCGGTGCTGCCGCCTTCATCGCCTCCGCCTCGAGGCTCCCGGCTGCTGTACCCTCCTCCGCCCATTGCACCACTGGGACCACCCACTCCTGCCCCAGCAGGGGATGAGGAACCCCCGCCAGTCCCACTTCGCCCATCCTCAGATATGGTGGGCATCACCTCGCACATCATCATGAGACCCTGGCGTGTGAGTCGGTTTTATTAATGACGACTGATCAAGGGATTGTGTGTGCAAAGGGTTGTGGAGCCTTGGGTTGAAACTAGCTTAAAATCCTAAGCGTTGACATCTTTAGATTTCAAAAACATACTTCCTTTGGTGGTTTTTTTCCTCACTGTCCCACCCTACATGATAAATGATAACAATGCGTATGTGTCCCTTTGTTATGCAAGAAGAAGAAGAAGAAGAAGAAGAAGAAAATGCAGCGTCCTCAGGGAAAACCCGTCAGTAGGAAGTTAGGACAGGCGGGGGGGTGGGGAGGGTGAGGGGCTGTGGGGAATGGAGGGATGAGGGAGGGCTCCTAAATGGTGTCCACGAGGCAGAGCTCCTCACAGCATCGGTGGAGAGAGCTGAAAAACAAAGCAGACACTGCATTAGATCCTCCTCAGTAGGTTTCACTGTGCAGATTACAAATGAGAGACCAAAGTAAAGGGAAGAGCCATAGTTACACAGTGTGACACTAATACCAAATGAGGGGTTTTACATTTTCAGATGTGACAAAGGTAAATATAAGATAATACATCAGATATGGGGGGAATTTTTTTAGCTCTGAATCAACTCTTGATCATAGCTTCTATTACATTTTCAGGTAATTTCTGACATATCGTAGTCATTCTAGGTGCTTCTAGGGAGTTTTTTTTTCCTCTATAAATAATACATTGCAGCACAAATCTTTCAAGACACAACAAAGTTAAAGTTCAAAATCTAAAATAATCAAAACACCAAAAATACATGAATGAACGGCTTGAATTTCTGGATAATGGCTACTGAAACAAATTGCCAACCCAGTCTCACTCCCAACTCGTCACATTTCGACATTCCAGAACGACCCTTTAGTGCCAGTATTCAATGCACGCGGTAGCCCCTTAGTGTTCATTTTCGACGCTGAGGGTCCGTAAGCTGCTTTTCAAAATAAGACTTCTAACTATAAAGTAAACCTAATCCTAACCTTAAGTTACGGGTAAATTTCTCACTAGAAATGTAATAAAAAACAATTGTAAAGCCACAATCTATCTTGTAATAAGCCAATTTGCCACAGGCCGACCCTTGGTGTCACTACATGACGCCAAACGTACCCTCCCAAACGTCAACATGTGACGAGTTGGGAGTGAGAATGTGTTGAAATTGCAGGTGAGTCCGACATCAAAACAACCCATAATAAAAGTCAAAGGGTGCTCCTGATAGGGCGAAAAAACATCAGGGGGGAGTTTTTCCAAAATACATGTAGCAGTAGTGATATTATATTAGTCCTAAATACTAAATGGCATCTTTATAATGGTAAGACTGAGCAGAAATGAAATACATTTAATACACAAAGTACACACATGTACAAAAATGTACACAAAAATGCACAAAAAAAATTCCAAAGATACACAAAGTGACACGACAACTAAGACAGACACAACAACCACCTAAACAAACAAAATGACTACAAAAACACACAAAACAACAACACATTACAGAATAGCGCCAAAGACACACAAACTGTAAACAAAATTATACAAGAAATGACAGGAAAACACAGAAAACAACACCAAAAATGCAGAAAATGATAGAAAAACACATACACAATTACAACACAACACAAAAAATAACAAAACCACTTATAATTACTCCAAAAAACACACAAAATGACCTAAAACTCAGAAAACATCAAAACCACAGGCAAATACGACCCTTTTTGCCCCTCAGATCAGACACAATCACATGTTTCTGGCCCCCGCTGTGACAGAAGTCTTAGAAATATACTGTAATACTACAACTGGTATTTCAATCAGGATATTATGGGTTAAAATATTTGCTCTAGGGGCAATGGAAAAGACTTTTTGCTTTAATAGGAGGACAATAATTACCCACGTTGGCAAAAAAACAGTTTCAAGAGGTTTAACAAGAAAATGACCAGCGGCGTTAACAAGTAGGAGTTGTTGTATATGTCACAGAAGCTTAAATTACACAGATTCAAACCCACACTGGCAACATGTCCAAGCTGTTTCATGTCATGCACCAAGTACTAACTCTCACAATAATTACATCTAGGAAAGGAATGAATGAATGACGTAAAGCAAATAACTATTTTAGTCAGCCTCATATGAGGTATTTCGAAATTAATGCTAAACTATGTTGACCTAGTTTGGCTATTTTTTGGTGTTTTTGTTGGCTATGTATTTAATCTCTGCAATAATTAATAAAACACTTGAATATAGACAAATAATCTGGCAGCTGTGCTAGAACAGTGACGCAATGATGCTCTACATCACTCGAAAATATTCATTTTCAATAAGGATTGGTTTGTTTGATATAGGAACTTCATTGGTTGATAAATCTAAATATATCCAGTCTAATCTATTAGTATATTTCTATAAATGAAAAGAAAAGTGAGCACATTTTTTATGGGCTTTTCTAGTTTTTTTTTAAAACCTATTCATTTATCTTAATTGGACAGAACTAACAAGTAGCCTTCTTAATTTTTTGTATATTTTCCATCCCTGGCACCACACTGATAATTAAAATGTTAACTAGTTAAAAAATCAACACTTTGGAGAAACGAATAAATGCATGCCACAGTCAGATTGTACAAGCTTTGTCGAAAGTGGTCAAATAATCACATTTGCTGATTTTATTACTTCTAAATGTGATATAGCAAAAATAAATAGGCTATAAAAAGGGATGATATTGCACAAATAGCGTAGTCAGGAGTTTTATGCGCTGCAGAATATCTGTTCCATTGAGAATTGGTTGGACGGTAGCTCGTATTTGGAGGGGGAATATGTAATTATCTGATTTTGTTGTTCTTGCATCTTGGAGCACTTATTAAAACAACAGTATGTATGTAAGTAGGTATAGGTTAATAGGTAAATACTGTATGCAGGTCATTTGAATGAATGGTCAACATAAAACTAAAACATTTACTTTAATGTGAAGTTGAAGGCTGCATGCAGACAATCTCTCACATATACAATGTTTTCATGCATTTACTTTTATAGACCATGTCATGACCTGCTTCCTCATTTGAAACAGTCAATAATGACAAAATTAATTCTAAATTCAAGGAACTAATCACATATAATAATTCCATTCTTACAAAACTGATGTTTAGGGGCTAAATACTGAAGTGTTACGCAGATTTTAGGCGGAATAAAGCCATTTCAACATTGTGTCCTATATCTTACATTTCCACCTAATGCTTAGATATATAAAATAAGGAGGGCATCGACATTATTCAAGCAATACGTGACTTATATCAGTCCCTGAAACATCTTTACTTTCATTCCTTTCATTTTATGACCAATTTTTTACTCATTTTGAGGAAAATTTGTAGAATAACTAGAGAAACATTTAATGGATTTTGGAGAGATTTTTTAGCGATTTGTGATTAGAAATGATGACCATCATGTGATCATGCATTTCTGATATAAGTATGTTGGCATTTATACAGTATATTCTAATGCAGGTTTTGTGCCGTCAATAATGAACTTTTTTTTTTTAAATCAGTCAGTTGATAAAATATACTAGCTATGTTTAATCAGAAGGCTCACAATAACCGTCACATTGTCCTATATACAGTATCTATATCACAATCCCTAACTATAAAGTTGCTACACAATAAACTTTAGTCCAACTTCTCTCCAACAGAAAATCAGCACCTGTTGTATTTGTATCCTGTGTGAAAAACTATACAAATCAAGTCTTTATTAACACAGGCCAATTTCTGATACACAATGTAGGTCGATAATCCAATATATCAGTAGATTTATGAAATAAAAACATTGACATACACAGGATTTATACTGTACATGAACACAAATTCTTATAATCCTCAAAATATAATTTAAAGACAAAGTAGTGAAGCACTGCTAAACCAAAATAAGGAACTTTAGTCAGTAACACTGTCAACATAAGGACAGTAAAGCTAATGACGAATAAGAAAATGAAAATGTGTACAAACTGTGTTTACAGAATACAATGTAAACAAAAAAAATTAAATAAAAACTAATTCAAAACTCAAACAGTAAATATGGATAAAATCACAAAAGGCAAAAAATTCAACAGTGAACAATGAATTAGTGACTTCTCCCAGTGTTGTCATTTTGTAATCATTACTGCTGAATCAGCAACTTATAATGCACAAAGCACAGCAAAAATATGTAAGCCTCTTTAATATATAGCCCCACTGATTAATCAGCTGCCCCGATTAGCGAATCAACAGGCACTACTACAAAGGTGGTGAAAAACTAATATACAAATAAAGTCTTTATTTAACAGAAGCTTATTGAACTAATATGCATAATCTGCAGGCTCACAGGGTTCTGCTGGTACACCAGGATGCAACACTATTGTAGAAGTTCTGGGAATGTGATAGAATTCTTATGAGATAATCGTGATTCGTGAATGTAGTCATTTTTGTGATTCGTGCCTCAGATTTCACGCACGACAATTACAAGAAGCATCTCGTCCTTCGACTTTACAATATGATGAGTTCTGATCATTTACACGAGAAAAACTAAAACCTGCAGCCAAACAAAACATAGCAGTGCTTTAGGAAGTTTGAACTACGCGCTGTGAGGTCACGTGGCTCCAGGATCTGTGTGTTGAACCCCTACAGCAGACATAGGCAACCGGCGGCCCGGGGGCCACATGTGGCCCTTGGTCTAATTTTGTGTGGCCCTAAAAACAAATCCCTAAAAATTGTATTTCAAGAAGTTATTTAAAGCCCAAACATAATACACACAAAAAAAAAAAACTCCCAAAACACAAAAATCGACAGCAAGGACACAAAAATACAAAAAAATGACTCGTAAAACACAAAATGACAACAAAGACAGACACAACAACCACTTAAACAAACAAAATGACTATGAAAACACAAGAAACAACAACACATCACACAGAATAGCTACAAAGACACTTAAACTGTTAACAAAATTTCACAAAATTACAGAAAGTGACCCCAAAAATGCACAAATCTACAACATAAATGCATGAAAATTACAGGAAAAAACACAAAATTACAACAAAAACACAAAAAATAACAAAAAAAAAAAAACACACACACACTGATTCTAAAAATACACAAAATGATGAAAAACTGACTAAACAACAAAACCACAGACAAAGACAGAAAAACAAAACCCCTTTCCCCCCATGTTCATGCTCAGATCAATCATTATTCACAACGCTGACACCAAAGTTGATAATGTGGCCCTCAGATCAGATACAATCACATTTTTGTGGCCCTCGCTGTGATAGAGTTGCTCATCTCTGCTCTACAAGCATGCGGGGAGATAAGACAGATTAATAAGTGCATGGAAAGCAACCGTTACAAATGCAGCTTTATGAGCATTATGAAGATTATCTATAAAAAAATATACAGCTCCAAAAATAAGAGCATGGGGACACAATAACAAAGAAGTGATGATTGCATCTCCTATAAAGCACATTCATGAGCTTCTGTAATGAGCTATATTGGCACGGCTCTGAAATTAACTAAGAGTGAGTGTCATCAACTTTGTCTGCACATGTGAGAGCATCATCATCCTCATCAGCAGCCATAAGGAATACTTTACCAGTCTGTGCTGCTGATTATTCTGTGTGTCACGCTTCCATATATTGTGGAACATGAGGAAATAACATGTAGTTTGGTGTCATAGATGTGTTTAATGTGAGAAAGAGGAGAAGCAGCAGCAGCAGCAGCAGAACAAGCCAGACAGTTTAGGGTGGGGAGAGGGCTTTTTCTTTTTCTTCTTCTTTTTTTTTTTTTTTTTTGTGCAGTTTCTGACAATGGGAAGCTGAAGAATGAAGGAGGAGGGGGTTTTCTCCTCATACTTGCTTTTGCGTCCATTTAAAGGTTAAATCCCCTTCACAGTGAAGGAATGCGTGCATGGCTGATGCTGATCATTTGCATTACAATCAGGAAAAATACACAGAGCCAGAGTCATGAAAAATAATAACGCTTCTCCTCCTCCTCCCTCCCTGTATGCCATGCATGAATCATATGGAGAAAATTATTATTGGAACCGATAGGTCGAAATTCATTAATCAGGGGAATCGAACTGAATCATAAAGAATATTTGCACTGCAGGTTGGAACTCTGAGGATGCTCCATCCACACCTCCATTTCTGAGTGTTGGTTGGTTGGGGAGGGGGGGTGGAGGGTAGTACCATCTGATGATGACGTGCAGCAGATCTACATTCTTATAGTAGAGAAGTCCGACAGTTGGAGAGCGCAAACCATCAAAGCATATCGATTGGAGGCATTTTTGGAAATACCTCATCATCATCATCATCATCATCATCATCATCACCCATTCTACCCATCCTCTTCACCAAGTCTGTATAGGATCCTAATCAAGCCCACAGGGCCGGTGACAGGGAGGGTTGACTACCAACTAGCATCTCCCCATAGGCACCAAGCCTGGCTGCAGCCATGATTAATTAGCTCCAAACAACACATAGTAGGGCAATAGAAAATGGCATCATATGATCTGAGAGAGAATCATCACCACCGAGCGCCCCCCAAATAAACTGTGCTGCCACACACGCGCGCGCGCGCGCGCGCACACACACACACACACACACACACACACATGCACACACCTGTCAAACCAGGCTAATCAATTTAAACCCATTTACTCCAATGCAAATGGTGCCAATAACAGCCCTTCCTTCCTTTCCTTCCTCTCCATCACTTGTTACCGCACCATTGATGGATGGGATGGAGACTCCATCATCATCATCATCATCATCATCATCTTCATGCTTCCTCCTCAGAGGAAACTGGGGCGGTGTGAAGTTGCATCCTTACCACAGCCATCCTGTAGTGTCCATGTTTGACGTTAAATATTCCTTATAGATCCATGTCCGCGGATGCTGCTGCCTCCCTCCCTCCGCGCGCACCGCATCCAGATTACGCAGAGTGGAACCGACTGTGCGGCGTGTTTGTTATTAGCTATTATTATGTAGTATTGTTATCCGTAGCCCCCACTGTCTTTATCCACATGAAGGGAACGCGGAGAGAGGCGCTACGCCACCTTAGCACAGGCCCCCCCTCTGTCGGCTCTTAAAGAAACACTCGCTCAGCATCCTCTGCGTCTCTGTGATTTACACGCGCGTATCACGACACAAACACGCACTGCACGGGGATAATCATACACCTTATTATTACTGATTATTATTATGCAGTTTGTATTTGTGCAACAAATACTGATAGTTTCCCTCAAATTGCAAAAAAAAAAAATATATATATATTTTACTTTACTCTTAAAAAAAAGCCTAACAAAGTATAGAAAAGCACTCTTTTTACTTTTTGCCTTATGCAAACTGCCCTTTCCCCCATAGCTTCACTGTTATACAACATTAGCATTATTTTCTGTTTTAAAAAAAGAATTATTCCCATTTCCTCTCTTTGCTGCAGCACGCACGCGCTCCCATCCACACTGTATGCAATCATTAGTTCATCTAACTCATTTTATTAATGATACATGCATGAAAAATGCCTTTAAATGGACGATTGTGACATAAAGTGATTACAGAACCAAAGGTTTTCAAATAAAACTGGGCTTGATTTAATTGCAAAAAAAAAAAAAAAATACAATTAATTATTTAATATCAAAATGCAATTTTTCATTACTATTCGTGTAAGTATTGATATTATATTTGTACTAAAAAATGAGTTTGAGCCGAGTTTGTGTGCCAGTAAACATAAGGTGGTGCTGTCTTTAAGAGCGAGAGAGCCTGGGAAGGGGTGATGTAATGTGTTCACAGACAATGATGTCATCGACTGAGACACGGCAAAGGATTTAAAGTGACAAAGGCTTTTTTTAGGGGCTCCATGTAATCCTGCATCAGGTCTCAGAGCAGCAGCCCAGCACCCCTGGGGACCATAGCTGTGGTGGGAGAAGAATAAAAGGATGGAACATAAATGTGAACAGTGGACGCATAGTTTGGATGCTGGAGTCTCAGTGAGGCAGTGGGCTTTTTTAATAATCAGGATTTTTAAGGTACAAAACACACAGTGTTATTATGGGAAAAGCAGAACAGGATTTTAATGCCATATTTTTTTTTTATTTTTTTTTTCTCAGAAGCCCATTTGCAACAAATTTATAGAATACACCTCATACACTTTGCATGTAATTTACAGCAACAACATTTCAGTTTTCAGTTTCAGATGTTAATGTTTTTTTTTAATTCACATTATTGTTAAAACAGAAATGAGCAAATAATTAATCACAATGACCAAATATTGTGTCTATTTCAGATATTTAGGTTTCGTTCATATATTAACTGAAATATATTTTTTTGATTTCTTTATTGTATGTAAACTATAGAGGGTTTTCACGCGCGTCATCACCACGTGATCAAACCGGAAGTCACCATATTGGAGGTACTCAGCAGGTAAACAAAGCAGATCCCGAATGTCGAACGAAAGGAAATGGTGAATTATTGCCGTGTTTTTGGCTGTTCCAATCAAAACATTTGGAGTTTTATAGACTGACACAAGTTAGAACAAATTAGGGAGAACAATGTCAAAAGTTATCAGAGGAAAGGAGGCGCTTGTGGTTAGCGAAGCTAAACCAGGATCTACGAGGCAAACATCTGGACAACATCTGAATTTGTTCGTCCCATTTCCGGTCAGGTTAGTGAAATGTTGATAGCAGCGGTTCTGAACTCATTTTCTCATTGTGATAATAATTGTAAAATTCATATCAAGCTACTGTATGTGCCATTATTGACTTAATATAATCACATTTAATAGCCTGCTACAGTAGCAACACAGTTGTTAAAATATAGAGCTGTATTTCTCATTGTATTCCTTTATCTAAAGGATGACCCAGATTGGGTAATGGTTAAAACCAAGTAGGTGACCATATCAAGATACGCAATAGACGGAAGACTCTCCGGGTCGTCATTGATCTAAGACGAGGAAGCCAACTCGTATGGATCTGCACCACCATTAAACCCAAACTTTTCCAAATATTGTTCCTTCCCAGTATGCCTTTGCATCTATAACACATTTTGAGAAGCTGTTCTGTGTTTCGGACATTTATCCATCACAGTTTTTTTTTACCTCAGAGTGCCTCCAATATGGCCGAATATCCGGGTTACTGCCCAGAACGTGACGGAGGTGAAAACCCTCTATATTCTCTTTTGTAGGCCTTGAAAGCCTCGTTCAATTAAATTCAATTCAACTTTATTTATATAGCGCCAATTATAACAAAAGTCATCTCAATGTGCTATCAAAATATAAAATTCGTAATAAAAAAGGAAAAAGGGCAAAACCCAACAAATCCACATGAACAAGCATAAGCGACAGTAGGAAGAAAAACTCCCTTCTAACATTTTTTTTTTAACAGGAATAAATCTCCTGTTGCTTTAGATACATGCCTTGTTCAGCATTCACATAACCCTCAAGGCTACAAGGGAGAGAACTGGACTTCCTTGTGGATAATTCAACCAATCTCATTTGCACCAGTCTCCACCTTGGACAAGGCCGAAACCAGCTCAAGAAGATAAATATTGAACTCCCAAGATTTTGTATACTTCCTTCTGCCACAGCCATCTATGTGAGTGCTTAGTTTTTAGAAACAGCAAGCCAATAAAATCTTTACTTGTGACTATAACTTAGAATAAACTAAACTGAGAAATAGAACAACTCTTGGCTTCTGTTTAACAAAAAACCTTTCACAACCATTAGCCCAACATTGCGCTGGTCCCACTTTTGCTTAGATCATTGACCCCTTAAACCATTGATTCCTCAAGATCAGTTGTTTTTAAATAAGGGTATGTGAACCTCTAACCATACTAAACACAGTGCAAGGGGAGGCAAGTAAGTAAATTAAAGCTGTTTAAAAAAATGACATCATAAAGAACCATTTATAAAATCAAATAAATGGAGCTCAAGTGTAATTATGAGTAGACTAAATATAGATTGTTGGGGATTCAAACTAAAACTTATAAGAGCTGGATTGGTGTTACTTTCACAGATGACGATTCATGACCCAATAAAGATTAGCAACCTACAACTCCTGTTTGCTAAACCAGCGTTTAATTATTTGTTTGTGTGTTAGCAGGATTACATCAAAAGCAGAAAACATATTTTGACAAAATGTTAACCAAAGATAGACCTAATGCCATGGAAGATTCCATTGTATTTGGGTAAGGATTCGGAACAATCTACTGAGTCTGGATCAGTTTAAATAATCAAAACATCTTTCACCATTGGCGAAAGTTCAAAAATTCCTAGCTCAGTTCGTAATTAACCAAAGTCTATGAAATTTGACTTAGTTAAGTTGAGTTGGTTCCTTTAACCTCCAGATAACTGGAGGATGTATGGCACTTGGCAGAAGTTTGCGCTCTTTGAGTGCTCTTGTTAATATATATTCTGGGATTAGCCTTGTTTAGAAAACAAAACAAAACCCACTGTCGTGTACTTGGAAAAGAAACTTCCGGTTGTTTGGCAGGGCCATCCATTCATGGCTCAAAGAATCATACCTTCTAACACATCATCTGGGCAAACGTGGTAACATGGTAATACAATTTAACCTACTGCTGCCATTATAGCTATAATCTGTGCGATTCACCCCAAATGACACTGGTCATACTCGTTTTTTTGTCCAATGAAATGTCTTATTCGAAGTAAGCTTGTGTGGTCTTGGTTCAGTGAAATTTCTTCCGTTCCTTCTCTTCAGCTTTTTTCTTGTCTCATGGTATTTTAAGTCCTTTTGAAGTATTTTCTCATAATCTATTTAAGATTATCCCATTTTTGCCTCTACAAACTCGTTCTTAACACTGTTACTCTTGCCTTTCCAAAAGAGGCACTTCGGATCACTTTTCTACCTTCTTGTGCTGAGTCTGAAACATCATCATCATGTTTGTTGTACTGTTTTTGGCTGATTTCACTGTTGTCCTTACTTAAACTTGTGCACCTCTTCAATGGTTGGGATGACTCTGGGTCTATTGGGACATTTACAACCTCTTGTGTCAAGCTAGGTTTGTCTCTTCTTGATGCATTGCTGTCTTGTATGCGATCAGGAAGACTGTTCGGACTTTGACTTCCTTGAGTAATCTGTTCATCTTTGTATTCATTTGTGGGGATTATTGAATCATCACTTTTCTCCATTGGGGTGTGCTCTGAGGTTTTGATCGATGCATTTTCCTGAATATCTTTTGAATCTTGTTGCATTATGTCTTCTTCTTCTTCTGGTCTTGACGATGGTTGAGCATTCCCATCAGTTTTTGGTAGATCCGAGTCAGATATGCTGATGTCACATGCAATCTTATAGAAAAGTGAATGGTTCTCCTTCATTTTCTCTAAACTTTCACTCACTGCTGATGAAAATCCATTGGAATCAGTGATGTCATCAGAGCAAACTGCTTGGTTTTCAACATCTGCTGCATCTTCTTCACACAGTGTTTCTATCCCAGGGATCTGTAAAGGTATGAATCCCTGCCACTGATTGGTGGAAAGGTACCACTTGGCTCTCTGATCAAAGGTGTTGAAATCATTTTCATCTTCACCATTAATCTGTTCCTCAAGCTTCTTCCGTTTGTCTTCTGCAAGCTCTACAAATCCCTTTCCTCCTTCCTGCTGATAGACAGTCATTGACGAGATGTGATATGGAGAACCCGGACGTCTTAATTTAGTTTTGGCAAACCCTGGTCTCCCGCTGTGAGGCCATCTGCTCTCTGGCTTGACCTGACTTTTAGATTTATTAGCATGTTGATGTTCTCCATCTTCACACTCATCGGTTCGATTTGAACATTTAAGCTGTGCAGAGCTTTTTGAGTTATTCCTTCTGCTTCCGCAATCATCACGAGTTTCATGACCTGAACAGAGGAAACAGGCAAGATTCAAAGAAATACATGTGGCCCAAAGTGAAACAAGTTGAAAGAAAATCAACAGATAATACATTAAACCCATTTGACCTAAAATTAATTACATTAATTGTGATTACCTGTAGGACTTCTGTGATTTTTCAGCAATTTGGAGACTTCCATCTTCCGTCCTCGGTTTTCGATTTTTCCAAGTTTAGTTGCATTATCGTTGACAGCACTGAAAGACATACAGTATGTTAAAGAATCTGTAAAGTTGGTCATTGTCCAAAGGGGGATTGTTATCATAATCACAACTATATGCAAATAAAAATGAAATTAAAAGTCTTGCCACCTCTGGATGACTCTCTCTCGGATACGTTCCACTCGACGTAGCTTAGCTTCCCGCTGCTCAGGGGTGAGACAGATGTCAGCGCTGGTGTCACGGGCAACATGGGCTAATGATTCTTCTTCTGCCTGTTCAAAGAGTTTTATATTTAAAGCAGTGCAGTCTTTTAATAAGCTTTCAAAACCCAATTCAAAGCAAACTGCAGCCTTTAGCTAAAAAACTATAGGTTTTAAAATGCAACAAATTAGTTATAAACTAACAAAACTGAAATAAATAAATAAAACAAACCTAAAATACCACAAAAACAATCTTTTTCAAATATATTATATTCATAAATTATTTATACCTGATGTATAATGTGGTGATGATTTTTTTTTAATTAGTTTCTTTCTTATACGATACATTTATGTTTTTATACACATATATGTTTATTGATTCCTTCTAATATGCATTATTAGGGTTCGGTATAAGGTACGTTGTTGATTTACTAGGGTCCATTATTTTTAAGTTAAAAGAAGTGCAACAATCTTCCTTTTTTATTCGTATTTCAACTGTACATTTGTGTTAACAAAATTAACATGAATGGAGGACACCATGTTTCTTTTCTTAAATTATGTTTTTCAAACTTGTAATTCTACAGACTGCGCACTGTCCAGGGTGTACCCCCGCCTACCGCCCAACAAAAGCTGGAAATAGGTACCAGCAGACCCCCCCGACCCTTAAGAAGGAGCAAGTGGTTCAGAAAATGAATGGATGGATGAAAACTTGTAATTCTCACCTTGTTATCTAGATTTTCACTCTCCTTTTCTTCTTGCTGGCTGCTTGGGACGTCCTTGGTCTGAGGTGTTCCCTCCAACCAATGCTCCCTTTTAAAGTTCCTGAAGGCGCCTTGCTGTCTTTTATTCATTTTATTGAGATAATCTTCATTCTTCTCCACAGCTGATGGACTATGGTCGTTGCGGTCCAAGTAAAGCAGCCTGGACGGTTTGTTTAACATTTTGCTTCTTTGTTCAGCCTTTTTTTGCTGCACTTCTGCCGGTACCTGTTCTGGAAGTGGCGTGTCAAGTTCAGCTGGTGGAGCCTCCACAGAAACTCTTCTGGCCACTAGAGAGGAGGGCAGCATGGCTGTGACGACGCGGGTAACCCTTAAAGGAAAGGCACCCTAAGGAAACATAAGTTTACATTAGTACATTATTTGACTGTATGATGTCAGAGTTCAAATGACTTTTTGACCTCCTCTCCGGCTTCTGAGCTTGAACTGGGAGCCTGGGCTGATTGAGAAGATGTTGGAGGTTTCTTCTTCATCATCCTCTCTTGGTTCCTCTTCATCCTCTCAATCTGTTCTTCTTCACTCATCTTTATCTTTATTTTCTAGGAGACATGGCAATGTTATGAAATAATTGGCTTGGTACTTAAGCCTAGTGTTGTGCTTAAGACCACATTAACCAACCACCATTGACCAAGACTCGCCCGAGACCAAGACAAGATAAAGACTTTTGGAAGTCCAGACCAAGACAAGACCAAGACCAAGACAAGACCAAGGCCATAAAAATCAATTTCAAAAACCACCACAAGGTTGAAGAGTTCAAGAACCTCTCTTTAGTTTTAGTTTCTTTATAATACATTTGACAGACCAAAAAAAAGGTTACGCATGAATCAAAGAAGCCAAGTTCTTCTCCTCACATTAGTAAAGTTGAAGAATAGCATAAATAAACGCTGGTCTTGACAAAAAAATCCTGAGTTCGGGCACTCCGAGACCGAGACGGGATCGAATAAAGAAGCTTTCAAGTCCAAGACAAGACCAAGACCTTTGAAATCTATGACCGGTCTCGAGTTTTACAACACTACTTTAGCCACATTCAAGGACCAAGCAAATGTTTGCATAGCAAAACAAAATGAAGCCTCCTGACTGATGAAACTGTGGCTTTGTAGTTGCATCTATGCAGCAGTGTGTAAATGAACACGTAGGACAGCTGGCATGCTTTGACTTATATGTCTGTGTGTGCATTTATGCATTCAGAGGAGAATGAGGGGGGGTTGTGTGTGTGTGCGTGTGTGTTTGGAGTGACACTGAGGAACAGTGAGGAGACATGAGCTTCTGCTTCCCCCTCATGGCTGTAAATGACACTGCAACATGCCCTAATTGCAAGGAGGATGAAAGAATCAGAGAATTGGAATTTGGCTGTGATTGCAAAGTGGGAAAAATCAGCTTTGAAGGCTTCTATATTTGGAGCATTTTGGATCAGTCTATCACACGGAACGTTATGAGGACAAACCTTGGTGGAATAGGTGGTTGTGTCCTGTGGGGTCCACTTAGAAACAGACTGTGATTCTGAAGATGAAACAAGGATAGAGACAAAAAAAAAGGTTCAAATCACAAGAAACTGGCACATAGTTTAGGCAGATCTCACAAATACATCCACAGCAAATTGTAGCATGGCTTTCATTTACTTAGAGATAATTAAGTTCAGTTTAAGAGGTTGTTCAGACAATTTTAATAAGACTTGGGGCCATTTTCTCTCCTTAGTCAATAATATATAATCTTTGGAAGACTAATGTATATTTGACAGTTTGTGTAACATTGTGGACATTAATGGGTTGTACTGACCAACTTGGAACACACTGTAATGCCTTTGTTTATCTAAATTTACATATTTCTGTGTATATTTTGTGTGTTTGAAAAATAACAAAAATGTGTTGTATACCTTTAGAAGAATATATGTAAGAATATATATGAAACCCAATAAAAATACTTGGAAAAATAAATAAATACATAAATGTAGTATAATTTCAGTCTATTCATGTCATGCATGATGGAAAGATTTGCTCCAACCAGATGCATCTCTCTGTGGATTCACATTAAGGAGGTCAGGCTGGCTCTTCTCTCGTGTGTGCACCGGATCAACAGTGTGGCTGTAGTATACCTAAAAGACAAGAATAATGAGACATAAACGTAAGTATATGGTCAAAACTTCAAAGTTCAGTGTTGATAATAATCATAATAACTACATCAGAGGGTGATTCAGTCTGGACAGAGTCTTGGTCCCTGCTTTGGTGGACTTCCTGCAGCTCCTGAGGTAACGGTGGGCGGACTGGTGGGGCTTGATCTAAATCCTGAAGAAATCATATGAACAAAATTAAACGATGAACATTCTATAGACACAGACTGACGTGGTCGTTTGTTACCATTGTCAGTCCACTCTGTAGCCTCTCTGTTGGTGAACCTGGAGACCCAGGATGTGGAGACTGAAAAACTGACAAAGAGACAGAAAATGGTCACCATAGTCAACATGTGTCACTATCAGGGTTGGGGTCAATTCTAATTGTAATTGTGTAAATTATTACAATTATAACTAATCATAATTGGAAAAACATGCTGCTGTTGATAAATTACTTTGTAATTGTAATTGTCATAAACATTCTATTAAAAACTGTCACTTATAATGTTATTAAATCTCTGGAACCATGTGAGTTATATGGCTTACACATGGTTAACAATTAAAAAATATGTTTCAAATTTACCTGTTAATTCCCTTCTGGCTCATTTTACCATAAAACAATAAAATAAATGAATTAAGGGATATACTGACAGAAAAATGGCTCCGACACCCACACCAAAAATATTAATACCAATATTTTTATTGATTAGGAAGCCTAACAACGTAACCAAGAGATGAAAAACAAATTAGATGATCAATTATATTTTTTTGTTTAATTTAAAGTTGATTTAAGACATGGGTCAAACTGACCCGTTATCATAAAAGATGCTAACAGAAAGCTAACACAAGAGAAAGGTTATGTTTTATGGGCTTATTTATTAAACGGTAATGCAAATGCTAGTTAACACGAATGCTAGTTAATGCTAATGCAGTGCGATGCGGGCGAGCACCTGCGTCCTCACTTGCATTTTCTTCAAGAAATGCAAATATTCTAGTTGTAATTGAACTTTAGTAATTCAGAACATAATTTATATCGACTTTCAGGGGAAAATAATGATTTTAATTAAAATTCTATTTGGAATGTCGCTGTAATCCTAAATGAGTTGTGATCGAACATGGATTATTTAAGACGTAATTGTAGTCTAAAAATGTAATTGACTCCAACCCTAGTCACTATAGAACATAACGTAACCCACTGTGATGTCTCTGCAGTCCCAGCTGAAAGCAGATGTGATCCCTGTTGACCTTCAGTCCAGTAAGGATATCCTCCATCATCCACAGCTCTCTCTGAGCCAGAGACTGCTCCTGATTGGATAGAAAGTGTTTATCAATGGATATATCAGAGACACGTGATTATTATGCTGTGTCAAAAATAATAATAATGGATATACTGGGGGAATTCCAAAGTTACAGATGTGCTGAAGGTGTGAACGAATGACCGACAGCTCACTCTCCATCCTCTCATACTGACTCCACACCTGCTCCATTTCCTTTTTAGGGAAAGAGAGTAAAAAACAAACAAAAAAAACATATTATGTTAAAATAGACAGATTTCAGCGTCATGATTAGTGTGGGCGTGTTCTCACACACCAGAGATACATCACACATCCTTGCCCGGATTGTAACAAGCTCCTCCTGCAGCAAAGCCTTCTGGGTCAGGACTTCATCATGGGCTCGGGGCCCCTGACTCCTCCACTCCTCCAGTTGCATCCTAGACACGTCCAATGCACACTGCACACTGTCCTGCAACAGTCCCAGACCACTTCATTTAAACCAACAACTTTAAAATGAACCAGATTGGTTTTAAATGAGGTTTTTGTCTGGATCACACCATAATAATGTTGAACTCATGTGTTTTTGGTGACAAACCTTCTCCATTGTGAGCTGAGCCAGTTCTACAGACAGAGACTGTAGCAGTTTATCACAGCCACACAACCTGGTTAACACAGCCTGAAGAGAGACAACAAAAACACATCCTTACAATAAAAGCTGATGATCTGTATCATAGTCAATAATCACTGATCTCTGATTGATTAATACTTACATCTGCATCACCCTCGAGTGGCCAAACCAATTGAGATTCCCTGGAGTCTGTTTTTGGTGGCTGAAATGCATAAAGTCATTGTTATGTTCATAAAACTTTTCTCTTAAAGAATCAAAGAAAAATATTAATAATCAGCATTTAATGTAGTCAAATTAAAATAAAATAAGTATGACTGTTATTACAACCACTTATAATATGTCTACACACAACTGTGCATTTGCTTTTTCTTTTACAAAAAACTATCAATTTAATACAATTCAGATCCGAATCATGATCAAGCAATACTTGTGTTAGAAAACCAGAAATGTACTTTTTATAACTTCAAGTGTATTAATACAGCAAATAGATCAAGTTATTTATTAGACACAAAACATAGAAAGCAAAACATATAATAAACACATAAAGCAGAATTAGTGTTGTTACACTATAAAAAATAAAATAAAATAAAATAAAATAAAATAAAATAAAATAAAATAAAATAAAATAAAATAAAATGTAGTTTATGAGCAGCAGTGGGATTTAAAATAAATAATTTGTAAATGTAAAAATGGCTTTACATTTTTGAAGTTAATACTACAGTTTTAATCCAACAACTTATGATAGACCTTTAATTTAAAACAAAAAAAAAAAAAATCTCAAATGAGTTAAAATGTGTAATTTAAACAGTCCAGTCCCTTTCCAGTGAATTTCTATGACTATGCTCCTAATAAACAAATATTTTTTCTGTAGAATTTACACCTAATTGTTGTTTATTTAACATGTAATTGTTAAACACAACATAACTAAATTACAGTGAATTTGGAAATGGTTTTAGATTTACAGACATTTTTCCAAATTGCCCTGGCAACCACAGCTGCCAGTATGTCTGTGTGTACTTTGTGTGTAAAGTGACATAGTTTCATAATTGTATAGTGAGAATACCAACACCGTTGCCCAATAGAAGTTAATAATTATACAAAAGACATGTGCATAGTTCAGTTATACCAAGGCAGGAGGCAGCACACATACGGATAAATGGCTGCGGTGATGGTGATGATGGTGGTGGTGTTGCTCTGGAGGGTGAGACACTCTGGATGAGGGAGGTAGGGGGGGCAGCAGGTCTGTGTGCGTTCCTGTGGAAAAGCTCTAAAAGAGGAGAGAAAATAGGCATGAAAAGTGACAAAACACCCACAAAATGATTTATACTTTAAATATATATATAATCACCTTTTCTAGTGGTCTTCTTCCACTTGGTGTATGATGGACGGAGCCGTATGTCGGAACAGGCTACAAACACATACATATAGAATCAATGTAAGTTAAGTGGGAACAGCTGAAAAGCTTTAATATTTGCACAGTTGGCTATAAAATCATTAGGTTAATTAACAAGTTTGTCTGAACTACGGCCGGGCCCGTGGAACGTCTCCACGCCGAATAGCACATACCACGTTCATGAGAATTCAGTCAAATGACTCAGTTCCACCGTGTAAAAAAAGGTCTCCGAAAGGCTCTTGACATCCGCTCATAGAATATCCATGTCAAATTACAGCCCAGACGTAGGAGTAGTCATTTGAAAAGTGGGGCCCCCCGGTGCCCCCATGGCACATACGGAGTAATGAGCCCCATTCATTTATTGGTATGAGTCAGTGATTTGGTACCACCAACTGTCGTAATATTTGACTCACAAATGAGAAATCAACTTTAATGGAAATTGCCTAAAAAAAGGGGGGGGGGGGGGCAGGCCCCTCGGGCCCCTCATCAAATTGTGCGAGGCATAATCGTAATCTACGTTGAATTACCTTTGAAACAATATGTCACATGACTATGTTCCCATGAATTTAGAAATTACAGGAAATGGGGGGTGGGCCCCCGAGCCACCTTGCAAAAAACAGCTCAGAGCATCTCATTATATTTTTTGAGAGTATTCATACTATACTGCATTCCGATCTAACGAGAACTAATGGAGGAGTAGTCATTTAAAAAATGGGGCCCCCTGGCGCCCACTTGACACGTACGAAGTAATGGGCCCCATTTATATATTGGTATATGCCAACGGTTCGATACCACCAACCGTCGTAATATTTGACTCATGATTTTAACTAGTGTACACAACAACAACAACAACAACAACAACAAAGGGAGTGGTGTTTTGAGTCCGGTAGCCCGGCCAAAAAATCGTCATCACATTGTTTTAGATGAACTTCCCCAATGGTTGGGATACAAATAATGCTGAGTCAGGCCTGACCTTGCTCAGGCTCTGCCATCTGTCCGTGTCAGGGGTGGTGGGAGTGGATTTAAACTCCAGCTGAGGGGAGGCAGGTGCGAAGTAAAGAGTCTGACCCAGCATGAGCGGCTCATCGTTGGGTCGAATGTCGACCCGGCCCACAGGTGTGTGAGACCGTGATCCCAGCTGACCCCTTGAAACCAACGACCCTGGCACCAACACGTCTTTATCTAAAGGTGGGTTTTTGACGGGGGCGCCACTGCCAGAGGGGCTTGGTGTGATGTTTGATGGGCTGTGAAAACAGAAAAAAAGAAGAATAATATGATACACTGTGGAGGAATGTCTGAATTAAGTAACCGTAGTGAGGCGGCACGCTTGCATCAGGTGTCCTTTAGGAAATTATTCAATTTCACTGAATTGGTCAAAAAAGCATTTTTAAAACCTAAGTATTTATTGTGTGTAAATATGCCGTTGAACTGCTGTGAGCACAGACAGCCTGTCAGCTTCACAACAACCCCCGACCACAGCTGCAGGTCAGAGCAGAGAGGAGACCCTGTTAACCCTCCCTGTTCCACGAGTCTGAGTCTCATTAGCATTTTATTCATAAAAATCTGGTAAAAATACACCAATAAACCATAACTTTTCCAAATATGGTGACCAAGTCCTTCCCTGTATGCCTTCTCATCTATAACGCATTTTGAGGAGCTTTTCTGTGGTTTTGGACATTTATCTATTGCAGTGTTTACCTCCGAGTGCCTCCAATATGGCAGCGCATCCAGGTTACTGCCCACAACATGACATAGGTGAAAATAATAATAATAATAATACATTGGATTTTATATAGCGCTTTATCATAGACACTCAAGGCGCTTTACAGAATTAAGACAATATTCTTATACTCCACACTTATTGGTGGTAAGCTACTATTGTAGCCACAGCTGCCCTGGGGCAGACTGACAGAAGCAAGGCTGCCATAGTGCGCCATAGGCCCCTCCGACCACCACCAACACTCACTCACTCACACACTACATTCATACTAGGCAATGTGGGTGAAGTGCCTTGCCCAGGGACACAATGACAGATACCACTGAAACGACTGCCACCCCACTGTGGCACCTGGAATTCTCAGTGGTCTCCATCCAACTAGTAACCAGACCTGCTTAGCTTCAGAGATCTAAAGAGATTGGGCAATGACAGGCTGGTATGGTCACAGAACCCCCTCTATTGTTAATATAGGCTACGAAGTGTGCCTTGGGATTTTGTTCAATGAAAAGATATACCCTGGCTCTAAAAAGGTAGAACAACCTGCTGTTCCTCTGCCGCACACTTCGTCTCTCCTTCTGCATGATCCCCATCCTCCCTCCACTGAGCTGATTCGGCTCGCTCACAGTCCTGCTGACGTTTCTCCTCCTCTGGGAAAGCCCTGCTTCATCAGAGGGGGATTTAGGAAAGTCCACTGATTCACTGCTGTCACCTAAATGTGTGAAATCCTGGTAACTTGAGCAGCGCCTAAAAGGATAAGAAATGGACCACAGATTGTCTGATTTAGTGCAAAGACGTATAGTTTAAGTGAGAGATTGACAGAGGTGGAGCCCACCGGTTTAAGGCGCTGTCCAGCTCCATAGCAGCACACTGACTGAGGGCTCGAACCCATCCCAACATGTCCTCCTGAGTGTCAGCGCTGAAGAAGTAGGAGCGCATTCCCTGGTGCACCACCTAGTTTTACACAATGATGGTGATACAATCCATTAGACATATGGACTGGTGATCATTTCCATGCATCAAACAATGTAACATCACGTTTGTATAATTGAAATACATCGTTCGTACAACATAGAGATCCAAAATATAAGTTTTCCTTCTGTATCACACAACTTGCTATACTTTTTTCAGATGTTTTTTCAGATGTGTATATATTTTCTTACTTGTGTTTATGTTTTTTCTCTACTGCGTATGATTGGGAGGGAGATTTTTAATCACATAATTGTTGATTTAATGTCTTTACTGCTGATTTGAAATGTTGTTATTGATTTTCAAACTGTTAAATCTTTTTAATCATGTAAACGCACATTGAATTGTCTTGTGTTTGAAACGTGCTATTCTTGCCTTTCTGTTTGGTATTTCATTTCATTTTCTTTCTGACCATTTATGCTTTTTTCCCCTTCTTTTTTTTTTTGGTAAAAGCCAAGACTTCTGACCACAATTTTGTTCTGTGTATAAAAGCCTACGCATATTCACATAATAGCAATAAAAACAGATTTTGATTCTGATTCTAACATAACATAACACACAATAAAAGCATTTTGGCATGTGTATCTATCCTGAACTTTTAGCATTAATTTTAACATACAGTTTTGAATCAAAATCTCCATTTTTCTTTTTTTTTTTTTGCACTATATGCATAATTAAACTCCTTCTGCTGCTACTTGTATTGTTTTATTGCACTGTGTGTGTTATTTGGCTGCATTTGTGTTACCTTGAAGGTGAACTTCCTGTTCCTGCATTCTCGTGGCGTACAGAAGAGGATTTTGTAGCTCGGCAACGGGATGCTACCCATCACTGATTCTTCTCTGCTGTCTGTGAAAACACGACAAAAAAGCCAATAACAGAATACAGACAGTATGACAGGTTTTTTTTATGCATGGCTGCAGTAGTTTTAATCTACCTTTGTAGTAAAACAAACAGTAGTTGGAGAGGACAAACCACCTTCTCTTCCACAGCTTCAAACCAGCACTGTCCTGGAAAAAAATATATAATGTACACCATTCTTTTTAGGCAATATTTGCAAAATAAAATAACAAGAATTTACTTTTTTGTTCAGCCATCCTCGAATGATCACCGGGCAGTTTGGGTCTCTCTTAGCGGACTGACATCTCTTTCCAAATGTTTGCAGCTTTCCATCGCTTTGCTGTCATCACACAAAGACACACAAATATATATAACAAGTATTTCCCATCCAGTGAACATGTTTTTGCATAATAAGAGACGTGCACGCATTAAATCAAACCTTATTGACAGGAAAGTAGGAAATGGTGGCCACGCTGGAAGCTTGGCTGACTCTGTCCTGATCCTCCATTCTGAAGGACGAAAACAGACAAAAAAACATCAGAAATGCAGGAACAAGTGGGATGGTTGCATTCATGAAGCTGTGAGATAAACACTCACACAAAGTCATAGATATAATTCAATATCACCTCAAATTTAACTTGTCAATGACCCTTTAACCGAGCAAATCAACATCTCCTTATAGAAACCTTTAAATGAAGCTGTAAAGGTCATCGTGGCTAAAACCTGAGACCATCCTATACTTTCTCTGGACAAACAGGCCTTACCTTCCATCAACAGTCATTCACACTCACCACATTCCACTGCGGCCGAGATTATTTCTCGTGGTCATCTGTTCATTATCCCACACGATGTTCTGCTCTTTTACTTTCAGCAACTTTCCCACTAAGCTATTCTGAGCTACACCAGGAAACGGCTACTACAAAACTGACAGGTGACAGCTGTGTGTGTGTGTGTGTGTGTGTGTGTGTGTGTGCGTGTGTGTGTGTGTGTGTGTGTGTGTGTGTGTGAAGGGTAAAGGCCAATCCTGAAACGCTATGAGAGAGAGAAGTCAACTGTCGAGAGAAAGTGAAATGGAGAAGGTATTTTGGGCATATATATTCAAATTATGCTTTGATTTTAGTGTTTTTTATATATATATTTATATATATATATATATATATATATATACTTACTTACATTGTAATATTTTTTATTTATTGCATAAACATATTTATTTTTTATTTTATTTATTCAGTTTATTTCCGACATGGTTACATTCACTTTTTTTTTTTTTTTTTACATTTTTTTTTTTCTTTTTTGTACATGCCGAAAAAGGAGACGAATTATGACCTAAGATAAAAAACAAACAATTAAATTATATTATTTATATATTTTGTATTTATTTATTTTTCAAATTATTATTTGTTTTCAGTGTTTTTTTTTAAACCTTTAGATTGCTCAGATTTTATTTATTTATTTTATTTTGGATTTTAATTATTTACAGCTAATGTCTATCTGTATTTATTATATTTATATTTATGTTTATATTATTATTATTATTATTATTATTATTATTATTATTATACAAACATAAAATAATGACCTGGGATGCAATAATGACTCAATCTATTAAAATAAATAAATAAATAAAAAAATAATATTTCAATATTTATTTATATATTTTGTATTTTTTTTCAAATGATGCTTTGTTTTGAGTCATATTAAATCATATTAAATATAGCAGACATGCGTATCTTGAGGCCCTTGGTTTATTTTTTGCATCCCCTAAAGTAAATGTTCAATGTGACTCCAAAATCACACAAAATCAAAGAAAAAGTCACAATAAAATAGCAGAAACACACAAAATAACTCCAAAAATGTACACAATCGCAGAAAAATCCACAAAGGACAACAAAAGTACACAAAATCACAACAATTTTTATGTGGTCCCCAAATTGAATGTATAAAATGTCTCAAAAACTGCTTATAACTGATAAAAAAAAATGATATAATATCTCAAAAAATGAAAAGCAAGAACAAAAATAGACACTCATTAAACACAGAATAACAAATATATTCAGAATGACAGAAAAATGTACAAAACAGCAACAATAACATACAAAATGACAAAAACACAAAAAACAACAAAGAAAACACACAAACCTTTAGTTGTTTCTTGTACTAATGCTTCAGATTGGTCATTATTCATAACGCTGACTGTTGATGAACATTGTATTCTCTACATTCATACACAGTACACATATTCAATACTATTACCTCTTTGAGTTTCATTGTTTGATGCACTTTTGCTCAGTGTTAGAGTCGACCTCAGACATTTCAGCACTAACCCTTGGTCTAATTTTATGCTTTATCCAAAGTAGCTGTGCAAAGTGACTCTAAAATCACACAAATTTCACAATAAAATAGCAGAAACACACAAACTAGCTCCAAAAAAATTACAAAATTGTGGAAAATACACAAAGAACAACTATTTTTTATGTGGTCCCTAAAGGTAATGTACAGAAGTTCTCCAAAAACTACAAAAATACTGATTTAAAAAAAAAAAAATGCCAATAAAATAAATTACAAAAATGTATGAAAGACTTGAAAAACAACAACAAAAATACACAGTTTCATAAAGAAAAACAAATACATACAGAATGACAAAAAAATGTACAAAACAGCAACAATAACACACAAAATGACAAAAACACAAAGAACAACAGAGAAAACACACAAAGCTTTTGTTGTTTCTTGTACTAATGCTTCAGATTGGTCATTATTCATAACGCTGACTGTTGATGAACATAGTAATCCCCTACGTTCATACACAGTACACATATTCAATACTATATCCTCTTTGAGTTTCATTGTTTGATGCACTTTTGCTCAGTGTTAGAGTCGACCTCAGACATTTTACGCTAACCTTGATCGAATTTCAACATAGGTTTTTTATTGATGTCAGGCAAACTGCAAAAGATGAACTTGAAGATAAATCATCATGAGAAAAAAGACAAAAACGTCACATGAAGCTCTTCACAAGCACTCGTGGGTGGCCCAGAGGTTTGTCATGGTTTGGTCGTGAACAGACAATGTTGGTATCAACCATTAACATCTATTAGTGGGACAGCAGCAGCTAAACAGGACAACAATAGAGTCCTTGTAAGAGATGAAGAGCAGAGACTAACAACATCATGGCCACTGGGGTTTTAAGTGGGTGTCGTGAAGTATTTGGAAAATCTCGTCCCTAATCAGTGGGGTTGACTTGGAGTGAGAGAAAGACTTTAAATGCTAAAGAGGGAAGGAGATGGAGGACAAACGCAGGGTCTGTGGAGGGCACAGTGTGTGCTTTGTGACGCCCCGAGGACTGGAGCATCATGTGAAGTCTGCACACAGAGACATGTTGAAATGTCTCTCGCTCCCATAAACCAAAACATTTGCATTCCACCCACAGGTTTGTGCTTTTCAAAGCCATCGAAATACAGATAAGTCTAATCAGCAACACAGTGACGTTTATGGACACACACGCACACACACACACACACACACACACACACACACACACACACACACACACACACACACACACACACACACACACACACACACACACACACAAGGCATAAGAATGAAATAAGTCTTTCTGAACACATTCAAAACTTTTATTTGTGCATTTAAATATTAATAAAATACATTTTATAGCCTGAGCAACAAACAATACATAACTGTAGATTTAGATTGAATTCAAAAAGTGAATAAAAACACACATTACTATAGTCCTCCTGTTATATATCAACACTAGAGATGATGACGGTGTTGTACCTGATTATTCTGGCCCGTCTGACGCCTGCTTCAGCATCCATCACTTGGTTTTCTCACTGCATTTCCTTTCCTTTGGTTGGATCTCAGGCCTCTTTGGTCCAAACAGCTTTCACACCTTGGGTTTGAATCTTCTCGGTCAGTTCTGGTTTGTGGCAGCGTTGTTGGTTAACCTATAGACACTAACTCTGCTCCTCTGTTGTCTAGTTGCAGACTCTGTGTGAACCCTTTCATTCTTCCTTAGCTCCTCCCTCTTAGCCGACCCATCACAGCCTCACTGTCTTTGGTCCAGTGTGGGTTTAGGACTCAGGAATTCATAGTAAAAAAAAAACTAAAACTCTGTTTAACCCTGACAGTACAGTGTTGTATGGTTTGACTGTGTGCAGTTTGCATGTTGCATGTTCTCCCATAAGTTTAAAATTATTTTTCCTGAATACTCCAGCTTCATGCTCATCTAGATATATATATATATATATATATACAGTATATATATATAGATCTAGACTCCTTATAATGCTCTATAATGGTCCAGTTATCAAAACCCAACAAACACAACGATTAAAGTCACATTTATCAAAAAAAAATATATATATATATATATATATATATATATATATATATATATAACCAGAATCCCCTTGTAGCAAGTATTTCCACCATTTAAAAAAATAAAAAATACAAACCTATTCAAAATATTTAAATATATTTAAGATGATTAGTCCTTCATAAATGTTTCAAAGAACAGGGAAAGTGTCATTTTTAAATTTTACAACACTCATTTTATTGAAAAATAGCTATTACACTGTACAATGTCATGTAATATACTGTATGTAAAAAATCAAAAATATAAAAGCCACAATGATTTGAAAATATTACAATGAACTTGAAAATGATATGAACATTCTGGAACTTCTGGAGGTGTTTATTTTTGAGCAAGTCTCCGCATTCAAAGCAGAGGTGGGACACTTTCCTCATGTGGAGTCTTAATAATAATAAAATTATATATATATAATTTATTATTATTATTATTATTATTATTATAATAATAATAATAATAATAATAATAATAATAATCTCTCATACATGCCTCATCAAATGCTTATTAACATCATTAAGTTTATACATAAGTTAATAAAAAGCTTAATATATTTATTAATGGTTTTATTAACACACTGACACTACATGTAATAAGCCACCTCTGTGCTAATAAGCATCATAATAAGGCCTTATTACATTAAACGAATAAAGGTGTTCGTTTTCCGTTTTTTGTTTTCTATACCGAAGCAAAAGAGCTTGAACTTGAAAAACAAGGCGTTTTCCATTTTTTTCATTTTGGTTTTGGAAACAAATATCAAAAAATGAGTGTTTTTTTTTTTTTTCATTTTTGATGTTTTTGTTACATAATGAAAAACAAACGAACAAACAAATGATACACGGATTGTGGTTTCAGTTATAATTCTATTTTTCACCTCAGATCCTGCAACATCAACACAAAACACCCGAGTCATTGCTCAACACTCAAATAGTCATTTATAATTAGCATCTCACATGTTCAGGCCATTTGTTGGTGCACGGGAAGGTCGTGACCCCGGATGCTCAGCATGTCCTCATCTCACAGGGGACAAATCAGCCTGCAAACAGATATTTATGACTCGCTCCTTTTAGAATACTACACACTCATCTATGGAGACGGACAGCTGCAGCAGGGCTACTTATCATCTCCTGTTACGACTCCAGAGGACCTGTGAGGCTGCTGTTATGCTGCAGGGAAAAGTCATTTCAAGCCTTCTGGGAAATGTAGTGGCTTTTCACTTCAGCTTGTAATTATAGTGTAAATTAAGGCGCACGATATGTCTTACTTTCATTAGCAGAAATAATATAGCACACAAATCCCTCTGACACGCATGTTATAGTGTGAACAGTTACACATGGAGGATTATGACGTGTGGCCCCAGGCTTAAAAGATCTACACAGATCAGCCATAACATTAATACCATCAGTCTAATAAAGGTCTAGAAAATAAACGTGCCCCATGCTGAGATTGTCTGACAGGAAAAACACTAAGTTTATCAATATTTCAGCACAACAGGACTCCATCTAGTGTGATATTGTTTAAATGTACAGTGATATTAGATCACACAGTGAAGATTCTCACAGAATGATCCCACACAATTCAGGTAAACTACATACATCAGTTGGTTTGGTTTGAATTGCTTTTTTTACTTCACACAAACATGGATTTTTCTGGTTCGGCCCCTTTTAAGGTCAAACTGGGTCGTATGTGGCCTTTGAACTAACATTAGTTAGATACCCCTGCCCTAAACCCTAACCCAGTGGTGCCCAATCCTGGCCCTTGAGGGCCAGTATCCAGCATGTTTTAGATGTTTCCCTCTTCCAACACACCTGACTCAAATGATCAGAAATGTTATCAGGCTTCTGCAGAGCTTGTTGATGATTTGATGATTTGAATCAGGTGTGTTGGAAGAGGGAAACATCTAAAACATGCTGGATAGTGGCTCTTGAGGACCAGGATTGGGCACCCCTGCCCTAATCCCTAAACTTTAGCCCCTAATCTTAACCCCCTAATCCCTAAAGCCCTAAACCCTAATCCCTAAAGCCCTAAACCCTAATTCCTAAACCAAAGGTTCCCAACCTTTTTTGGGTCGTGACCCTATTTTGATTCCACAAATTTCTGTCGACTCAGCAGAGACATTTTTTTTTTTTCTAGAATTCTTTTTTGTCATATTGTGTAACAAGTAGCACTATAGTGACAAGATGCACCAGCTCCGGTATTTTATTATAGTCATTTTTTAATGTAACTATTTAGATTTTAAAAAGTGAAAACATAGAACACAGTTGTTTGAGATTGTGTTTTAATTTGAAAAAGAAAAATAACTTAGAATCAGTGATTTTTTTGACCCCATTCGAATTCCAGGCGACCCCACGTGGGGTCATGACCCCAAGGTTGAAAAACACTGCTCTAAACCCTTAAATTTGGGGTTTACCCAAATGTAAATGAACCCTTACCCCTAACCCTACTGGACACATTTTTAGCTTTGATGCTATGGTGAGAGCTTGGGTATTTCATATTCATAATGTATTATTTAAGGTGGAACGATATATCGTACCATAAGAAATTGCAATAATAAAATGTCTCAAGATGTATCGTTGATGGTTTTTATGTATTTATTTATTCTCACTGAGTTAAAAATGTTGTCTATGTCTAGAGTCAAATAAAAACATGGTTATTTTATCAACTGTATCATCATCGTCTATCGTATCACATCGTGAACTACGAGTATCGTCCCACCTCTATTTGGTTCCTGAACTGACTGTAGGAACAGTTTTTGTCTGTGCCACCATCCCCAGGGTAAACCAGGACTTCTGTAATCAGGGATAAGTTCAAGCATCCCTCGTTCCTAATTGGGATTAGAGACTTTGAAAGATGAATGAACAGATATTCATGGGGGGGTTCATTCGAGGCCCTGAGTAAGCACATCTATACCTCTCATCATTAGGGTGTCTATTACAGCCAACACAGCCAGAAACAAATTATGATCACTGCAGACAGGCTCTCAACAACTAACAGCTGATCAACATTTACTAGAATTACTCTAAACTAGGGATGTAACGATTCACTCAACTCCCGATTCGATTCACGATTCTGGGTTCACGATACGATTTTCTCACGATTTATTTTACAAAATGGGACTGTTGACAAATGACTGAAAAATATTCCTTTATTTTTTTGGGGGAAAATACTATACTATTTTCCTTTTATTTTTCATTGTCAAAAGAATCCCTTGATAAACTATGCAAAATGATGCAATTTAACTAAAAATAAATCTTGAATGAAACACATAAAGGAATAATACAAATGAAGAAGGAACCTATTAATTTAAATTCTGGTTCTATAGTAAACTATTCAAAACTGCATAATAGTTCTTTTTCTTTTTAAAAGTGCAACCGAAAATGTATTTTGTGCCTTAACAATTGGAAAAAAACAGTCATTTTACTGCATTTACGTCAGATATTTGTTTAGACCAGCAGAGGGCGCTGGTAACCCAGTGGTCGGTCGGCATGCAGTTATTCCACCAGTGAAGAAGAGAAGCTATGCTAGCAGACGGAGCTAATAGAAAAACGTGACTTTTACAGATATTCACGTAATATTACACATATTCTTTCGGTGCTAAAGGAGTAAAGAATCATTTATGAACATGTTTAACAGTAAATGGCGGCAAGAAAGAAAATAGTAGCAGATTCCGCCCGTCACGTCCGCTTCTGGAAGGATTAATATATAGCGCCCTCTGCTGTTTAAAAAAAGTACTGCGATTCAATTTTCAGAGCATCGATGTGAACCGTGGTACCTATGAATCGATTTTTAACTGCCTTACGAGTAATCGTTACATCCCTACTCTAAACTCAAGGTGGATTTGGCGCCGGAGACGAGCAAATATTAAAACGCCTGTGCAGCGGATTGATATGTCTGTAAAAAGTCCCAGTGCTGTTGTTACTTTATATCAGTATTAATGGAATGTCTCTTGTCTTATCGAATTACTTGGTCGGAACTAATTAATGTATAAAATGTAGTTTTGCAACCCCTATTGTATTTTATCTAACTTATAGCCTTATTCGCACAGGATAAGTGGGGACCCCATGTAATGAATAAATGACCCCCCAATGGCCGATTTTTATGTGTTACATTCGCACAGGATAACTGAAGCCTGAGATTTGGCAAAAATGTACGGACATCTCCCGGATTTGATGTCAACGCGCTGCGGACTGCGTAACATTCGCTCACATTGTTTTTAACATGACGGCCGCTAAGAAAAGAAATAGGCACTGGACGCGGGGAAAAAAACTTTAAAATTTACCAAAAATAAATAAACATGCATCCTGGAAACAAAACAACACGTAATCACGCATCAGATTTCTGTCCAAATCACAAAGACGCCTTTTCGTATTGGATTAGCATCATCACAGGACCTCGGAGTTCAGCAAAATATAGTAGGTGGGAATTTTTACTTTACATATCACTGACATTGCTGACTCGCACGGGATTAACATCACAGATATTCTCCGCAATTATTACAAATGGTATGTGGTCTCTAGGTATAATCCTGTGCAAATAGGGATTTATATGGTAATTTCTACATTAAACAAAATGTTCCTGCGAGCCCAACAAGAGGATGTGGTGGGCTGAAATTAACATTTCTTTTACTGTATACACAAATTACATTGAAAATGACAATAAAAAACCTTGAACCTTACATAAAAGCTGTGGAAAATGTACTTTTGAAACATTGACAAATTGATTTAGTAAATGATTGTATTAACATGGATCATTTTTATTAAACAGGAGCAGGTGAAATAAGAATACCAGTCTATAATAATCTTATCCTTATTGTTATTCACGTGTAATGACAGTGAATGTCCAGGAGATGATGCTATTTGTTAGTACATTTACCACTGTGTCATTGTCCTGTGGTCCTTGTAGGCTATTCAATGTTGTACATTTATTCTAATAAGAACAAACGTAAATGTGGACATGCTTTTATGTCTACCCCAAGGAGAATAAAGCAAAAAAACAATGATGCACACAGTCTGTTCGAGACAATAGAGAGAAATGTGTGTGTGGGCTCATTCTTGCTGGTTTGGAACGCTTAATCACCCATTAGGAAAAATGAATGTTTCTTTTTCTACATCTAATTTTGGGGCCCACATCTGTATTCTCACAATGTGTTTGGACAAAAAGTGTGAGAATAAATAAGTTCTGAATGTCATCCGTGGGAACATGTTGGAGCAGATGGGAATCATATGAAGGGTATACTTTGAGTAGATGTAATTCAGTGACTGACGTTCACATACACCTGTTGATGTGAAACGCCCTCAACTTGAGGTATTTTCATTTAAATGACATTATTGTGGCAGATCAAAAGAATAATATACAACAAAGTGTCTTTGTGAAGTAATTTATTATTTACATTAGTCCCAACGGCTGCTGCTCCTTTAGTTTTGACCATCAGGATAAATATTGACGTGTACTCATGTCAATCTCTTACAAATGATATAAAACAGGAATTATTCATTTTGGCTCTGAACCCTGTCATCTAGTCCAGTTTTTGCAACACGGCATGCTCGGAGCATGTTGCAGTTAGCACTGTCCGAGTGTCTGCACTAGCTGTCCATGCTAGCTGCTACATGTTTAGCATTGAGGTGCCAAGGGGGGCTGCAAAGCTCCGGTCGTCGGCAAACTCTTTCTTGCTCGATTTTCACAAAACTAGACTTGTGTTTTCTATCCGGTGTTTTCGTTTAAGCCAAAATCAAGGCAAACGAAGCTCAGAGAAGCTCTGCAGTCTTCTGTCTTGTATTGCAGCATGTGCATCATTTATTTGGCCATTGAAAGTGATAAATTGTTATCGTAGGAGTTCTTTTTATTATTATTTTCGTCCTGGAACTCCTCCTCGGCTATTAATGCAGCACTAATGGCACGTATGTCATCTCATAGGGGCAATGTCATGTATGTGCAGTAGACCTTTTTTGGAGCTAAAATGTCATGGTCAAAGTCAATGTCGCATCAAGTGTCAAAAACCAATATTTTCCATATCTCTACAAATATTTATTGTACAAGTTTGATGCTTACATTTATGAAAAGCTCATCTCAAGTGGAGAATTTTAATTCATTGGACCGAAGCTGTACGACCTACCAGTAAAAAGATCAGTAGGTGTCAAAGTGACATCACAAAACAAACAAAAATATACTTTTTTTTCCGATAACTTGGCCACAAATTGAGATCCAGTGCTCAGACTGGTACCATTGAACAACATTTCCTTCCAATGTGTGACCTTGACCTTCGCTCAAGGTGACATTTAAGGTCAAGGTCAGTCTTCTTTTTTTCCCATATGATTACTTTCATTTTAATGAATAAAAACAACAAACTTGTCAACAAATCCAAATACAGGTTGTTATTTTTTACACTTTTTTCACTTTTCAATGACGCCTTGTGACTAGGTCTTGCCTAGGTAATTAATTACAGTTAAAGTGACAGCCCTAGTCATGGGAAGTTAGAACTATATATATGATTCTTATGAGCAACATTTGATGAAGTTCTAATTCCACTCCTGCACACTTTTAAGCTATAGGTTAATACTTGTCATGTTTGTATGACCTTTGCACAGAGCAGCACATCCCCTCATCCACTCACACCTATATGTCACGCTACATGTGTCACTTATATACCTCATACCCTGGGGCGCACCGGCTTTGAGTTACTGCTCAAACACATACTTAGCATAATCGCTCGTATACATAGACCAACATGTAGGGCAGTAGCACTGTGCGTGTGATTATTCATAGATCGTCCTCTCCAGTTTTGTTTGCTTTGCTCCTCGAGGGAAGTTTGACATGTGTGACTTAGATTTAAGTGTACAGCTCGATGACTGTAAATTCTCACATACACTCAACACTGCATAAATCACATGCCATCCTAGCATTGCAATGTATAGAAAGACACTGAACATACATTTGTTTGCTTCATCAAAATATATTTTTAAGTGTATCACAGTAAATCATTGAGTCGTCTTGTCTAAAAAACTATGTGATCATCTGCATATTGAATGATTTTAAAAGTAACTTATAAACTAATACATTACTGGTGCCTCTACATTTTCCAACTGGTATTGATTTGAACCGCTTGTTTCGCCTTCAGAACATCTTTAAATCTTTATAGCAGATTATGAACAACAGTTATCAGTTGCAGATACGTGACATAAAGAAAAATAAAGTTCAGTGAGCAAGTTTTGACATGATTTGAGCTTTATTACATGGCGTGTTACGCGTGGATTTTGACTTTTTAAAACCACCTTCCTTCAACTTTACACTGAAATCCTCAGCTTTGGCCTTCAATACTAACCTGGATACCAACTTTCATGCTTTTTACACAAAATTATTGCCCAATTATCTGGATGATGTAGCATGATAATTGTAGACTTTTGTCTGAGATGGACATAAATAATGCAATGTGGTATCAATACTTATTTATTGCACACCTGTAAATCCATGTTGAAGGTCATTCTGTTCACCTTTATTCTCCACTGTGACACTTGAGAGTTTGACTATTAAACTTTTTCATGTAACACGTCCTATTTCTAGGTCAGCATGCAAAGTAGAGTGCATATTCTGCATATACAGTATCTGTAGAATACAAATATAGTATCATTTGTAAAGGCACATTCCCAAACCTTTTGCTAAACCTCTTCAATAGACAATACCAACAACATAATTTATGTGATTTGATTTGTTCTTTCATAAAACAGCTGCCTCTTGAATTAGGGGTGAAAGTAAAGATCATGATTCATTTATGCTGGATATTACATATATTTTGAGGCCTTAAAGATTATCATTAGATGAGTAGATTGTACTGGATATCAAAAGGGATAGGATTAAATAAGTTTATAGTTACTCGAAGATGTAACAGGCTTTATTTAGGATTTGGTAATTAGTTTATTTAGCTTGTGTTTTTAATTCTGTTTTTAATTTTTATTTTTTTCATTATGGTATGTACTCTACATCAGCGATTCTCAACTGGTGGCTCGCGGACAGCTGGTCAAAAATCAAAAAAATATACTTAATGTATCTATGTTGGACTTGTCTTTTATTTTGAAATAAACTTTTCTTTTGACAGGCATGCTGTGAAATGGTTGTTGCACAGGAAAATATATTGATTTTCAACAACTATTTTTGGTTGGTTGTACTCTTAAAAAAAAAGGGGGTCGCGAATTAATGATCTCAGCAAAATGTATGTGTTTATGTTCGAAATAAAAATAAATCAAATCAAATCAATAATGTATGAGACATTATATGCCAAAACATCATTATGGCCATAATCCAGCTATAATAATACAGCCAAGGTGCACGTATACCATAATAATGACAAACACACAGTTATATAAAAACATAAAAAGTCAAATTTTATTTGAAAAACATTCTCATACAAATACATAAATTTCTCTCCTCTTTTATATTCACATTATGATCTGTTGACTAACATTAATGAGGCTCATAACTGTCTTCCTATAGGAACACGTTATTGTATAAATGTAGCACATGTTTAATGGTCCACGTGGTCTCAGGGTCTCTCCTCTCAGTGCTTGTCTGAATCAGGTCACATGGGCAGCTACAGCACATGTTTTGTGTTTAAAACACATTGTGTGTGAGGGAGGCGGGATCACGGCCCACCTGTCAGTCAAGCCGTAGCCTCACATATCAAAGTGAACCGCACTGACCCAGCGGGGAGTCGTCTCTTCTCCTCCTGCGTTGGGCCTCCAAATCCATTGGGGATCTACATTGACAGCTATTGACATAATTTGTGCAACCTTGTCTCAGCTTCACTCAAAGGCCATCACTCATTAGACTGTATAAGCCCTGGGGGGCCGTCGACCCGAAGTGGGCCGGTCCAGTCCCCTACTTTTTTCTTTTAAAGAGCGAGTGGAGGCAGACATGGTAACGGGTGGTCAAAAATGGTCCAAAAGTGGCAAGAATGTGGTAAGAAAAGAGAGAAAAGTGAGTAAAATGGGACAAAAGCAGTGGCAAAAAAAATGGACAAATAAAGAGAAACCAGGTGGTATGTAATGACAAAGGGTAACTTAAATGGGCAAAATGTTGCAAACAATAATAAAAAAAAGCAATAATGTGGAACAAAAAGAACTCAACTGTAGGGGAAAAAGGAAACAAGTGTTATTTATTGGGTAAAAGTTAGCTTATTTGGATGAAAAGTGGCCAAAAAAATTAAAGAAAGGACAAAAATAGGATAAACGTGCCAAAAAGAACTTGCAAAAATGGAGAAAAGATGTGACAAAAAGATATTCATTGGCAAAATGAAGTCTGAAAAAAGTGTCAAAAGGGGCAAAAGTGGGACAAAGGAAGTTGCAAAATGGCCAAAGTAAAAAAGGGGGTCAAAAAGTTTCCCCTTTTAATGTTTAATTGGGGAATAATAATGAAAATTAAGGAGCCACATGTTGAGAATCACTGACTTAATAACGGTTTCTACATTGTCTCTGATAATGGTTTGGATAAAAAATGCCAGGATGGAATTGTTTGTCCCATTCTACCCCAGCACACAGGTGATGATTACGTAACAGAATTAATGTAAAGCATTCTAACGTTCATTGCAGTAAATAACTCATCATCACAAATGTTTATGCCACAGTATTAGCTCATTCCTCTTTCTTCACTAAGGTGCATGACGATTGAATTCCCATCCAGAAACCTGGGAGAATCTTCTTCCCAATGCTGGTTTTCACTTTATACAAAAGCCTCACCTCTTTCCCTGCCCCCTCCCCCTCGCCACTAACGGCATAAAAGTTGATCAGCCCTGCAGGCTGGTCGATGTAAACCCCAATGGTCGAGCTATATGGTACATCTTGTATGTCTTTACTTGAACCATTGAACCAGATTTGGTAACGTGTTCCCGACCAACACAGACCCCACGACTCCTCGTTTTCTCCGAGACCACTCGGTCCGGAATTCGCCCTCCTTGCTGCGCCTTCGTACGTGGCTCCAATTACAACCCATCCAGAGTAATGGACTTCCCAGTAGGCCCTCGTGTTCCAAACTCCCTCTTTGCATAAAACCTTTAAAGAAAGCACAGACAAACAAAACACATGTAGGATACTTGTTTGTGTGGAACTTTCAGACCCACCTGTGGTGAGTAGTCGTATCTCTCTGGTCCATCCAGGACAGGACAAACCTCCTGAAGTCTACGACACACCTTTGATCCCCCGTCAGAAATCCACAACATCCTGTTGGCAGTCTTACCATCCAGAGACAAATTCAACCAGTCTGCAAACATGGATGAATGAATGAAATAATTTTTTTTTTTAAATATAATTAAATAAATAAACCTTATCCATGATCACAATCAGAATGCCTTCCAGGTAGCAATATAGTAAATTATGAATAGATATTGCAGAAATATAAAAGTATAAATATTATCAGTATGAAGTAAAATATTTCAGAAATATAAAAATATTAATATTGCACAGAACGAAATGTAAACTATTGCAGAAATATAAAAATATAAATATTGCACAGAACGAAATGTAAACTATTGCAGAAATATAAAAGTATAAATATTGCACAATATGAAATGTAAATTATTGCAGAAATATAAAAATATTAATATTGGACAGTACAAAATGTAAACTATTGCAAAAATATTAAATAAAAATATTACACAGTATGAAGTAAACTATAGTAGAAATATGAAAATATAAATATTGCACAGTATGAAGTGAACTATAGCAGAAATATGAAAATATAAATATTGCACAGTATAAAATGTAAACTGCGTGCGTGTGTGGTAAGGGAGGGACGGTCAACGCATGTCCAGGATTAACTGTGTACTTACATTTTATGAGATCTGCTCTTGTTGTTGGTTCTTGAATATCTGGCACATACAATGTAACTTTTTCTGAAAAACAAAACAAAAAAAATTATTTAATTGAACTGGAAAAAAAAAAAAAAGATTGTTTGTATCTTTGCACACGCACTTTAGATTTCCGCACCTTGATTTGCATCTCCATTGATGTTAGGCTTGATTTTCTTCCCTAGAATTGAGAAAACCAAGTATAAAAAACAAGTACCAACTCATATCACACAGACACATAATAACTGACAAACTTGCCATAAAATGCCACACCTTTATAAATACACTTTATTTCAATCATATATATATATGTACTGTATATAAAAAAAATATGTATACTGATTAAAAAGATCATACTTATATCAGTGATAATAATGGTAAGTTTATTGCTGTTTTGCAGCAGTTAAAAATTCTTGAATTTGCATCTTAATTTGTTATCCCTATATAGGAATTCCCCAAAAAATAAAGCTTGTGTCAACTAAAGTTTTTCTATCCCATACTAAAAATTACAAAAAAGTTGCAACATTTTCAAAAGTGAGTAAACTCAGATTGAGTTGCTGTTTGTTTATTGAATTTGAGCTAAAACTCAATAT